>NC_062522.1:34343779-34347783 GCF_022655615.1 Tachysurus fulvidraco | reverse complement strand
AGTAAGTGAACATTGTGTGCAGTTAAAATGCAGAGTAAATGTTTGTCAATATGAAGACTTGAATTGTACTTCCAACTCAGTTTTGCTTTTCAAATCAAACACAGCTCATGTCTGAGCTTGGGGATCAAGTAGAAATAAATTCATCACCAGAATTAAAACCGGAGAACAGATACTTCACTTCAAGAGCTCATTTAATTGCATTTAAAAGCCAGAGATTTAATTTAATACACAAACTAAACACCTTCAAAGCTTTAAAAACATGTAAAATTACAAGATTGGTTTCAGTTACAAGCTTGCAGTAAAATTTTTAAAAAACATTGTTACAAACTGCGTTTAGGCAACACAGCACGAAATAGTGAAGTTCCTCTCGCTTGGATGAAGGTCACAATTAGTTTTTTGTCAGTAACCTCCATATGAGCAAAGCCACCAAGTGTAGAGGACTTTCCTGTGAAGAACTTCAATGTGTCTCGAGGAACAGAGTTTCGATGCCGCATGTCTGGGTCAATGAAGTTTCCTGCACCACTCACAACATAACCAACACTGGACTCCTTGAAGTACTGGAACAAAGCATCAAGATATTCACATATAGCTACAAATCGATTGATTTCCAAGCCAAAGCTCAGCTCACCCTTAACTCATTAAACTGTCCTACAGAACCAAATAGGGCAGCTGTAGGAGAAACCATGGCTACAGAAACAATGATTTGAGTTAAGGGCCTTGCTCAAGGGCTAAGGAGTGCTGATGCTAGAATTTAACACCATATAAACAGTAGTGCATTGCCATATCCATCAAGCTACCACAGTGTTACACCCAGAACAGGGCCATGTTCTGTGCAAGATACCAAATTTATCAAAACACAACGTTAACAAATCCTTAAGACATTGTTGACATTCCAAGTTCAATCTTCAAGTGTAAAAACCTACCTGCAGATTGTGATCATGTCCACACAGGTAAGCTGTGGCTTTGTACTTCACCAGCAAGGGACGAAGCCTTCTCAACAGACAGTCAGTGGGCCCATGTTTGGACACTGACCAGACAGGATAATGACCAGCCACAAGGAGGAAGTCAGCTGTGGAGCGCTGCAGCCGTTCCTGCAGCCACAGTAGTTGGCGGTTAGCCAACACACTGCTTTCTGGGCCACTTGGCTTTCCATCCTGGAAGTCATCAGTGTTTCCACAAAGAAGCACGGTGTCCAACATTAGCACCTGCAGAATGCCAGCAGTGTGTGGGATGTTGAAGTTCAGTTCATAGTAATAATATGGGAAATTCCTGCAAGAAAGATGATGTGCACTAAAATAGAGGCTAGAAATAGTTATAGAATAATTTGATGGTTAGTTACCAGTTAGTAAAACTGAGAAATCACTGACAATAACCTGGAAAATTCACTCAATTGCTAGTCCACCAGGCTCCAAGTTAGGAATACTACATAAGTGCTGGTACAGATGGATTGTTCTAGAAGCACAGGCAAGCTCCTCTGGCACCAACAGTTATGCAATAGCCAGAACCTTAGAGGGGGAAATTCCTCTCCTCCTTATATACACCCTTGCTTCCTTGGTTCTATAATTGCATGATCAAGTGTACAGGTATTCCTCAGCGGCAAGTGAGTGAAATTTGTTGAATTTGATGCTGCAAATTTCTATATACCAAAAGACCAGTATCAATGGAAAAATTCTGACCATCGTTGGGACATTTTGCTGTACTGGATCTGGGCACGAACATTTCCTGCATGGTCATGGTTGCCAGCAACAACATACCATGGAATATTTAGAGATTTAGCAGTGTAGACATTCTCAAACGTCTCCTAAAACAGCAAGTCAGAATTAAGACCAGGGTTAGGTTACAGTTACAAAAGAAAATGCAATTCAGTCATACAAACTGGTGTGGAAGCAAAAAGCTTTCACTTAAATTGCTGAAAGCACACAAGCTTTTTTTGCTGCAACTGCATTCTAGTACTTCAACTGCAGCACTACACTAATAACTCAGCAGTTCTTACAACATTCATTTACAAAAGTCATTAGCTTAGTCTGAGATTTCTCTTCAATGTCAAAAGATTAACACCAACAAAGACATTTTTTTGGAATCTGCACATACCTGAAATCTAGGATCATCCACACTCCTCACACCTCTGTAATAAAAGTTATCTCCAAGTGCTAAAACAAAATCAGCGCCAAGGTGCTCAGCAGTTCGGCCCATTTCCCGTGCTGTAGCCCACTCAACAGGTGTGACGAAAGGTGCATTAGGCAAACCACCCCAGTCACCAACTACCAGGAACCGGATGGATGATCGATTAGCTGTGAAACAGAAGAGACACAGATTATCAGTGCATTTGCATATTCTACATGCAAGACATACACCCTGAATAAATTCTCCAACTTAACTAGTAGTAACAGTAACTCAGCTACAGAAAGCTCAAATCACTATTTCAATAAACTTCAAACACAAACAAACGCTCAGCATTCACACACAGCAGGGAAAGAGGAAGCTGGAGCAAAACATCAGCAATAAACTGGCACCAAAGCAGCTGAAGATGTACTTCTTTAAACATTTTCCAGTTGCATGTATTTTGTACATAAAAAGCATTTACCTTACACACACACACACACACACACACACACACACACACACCGTACTGATTCTGCAAAAACATTTTCCACAATGCTAAAATAAGATTCAGAGTAATGACATGAGATGCAGCTGAAGTCAGAAACATCTAAAGTAACCTAACTTACTACCTTCTGATTCCAGGCCATAAAATGGAGGAGGAGAGCAAACAGAAACAGGAAGGATGATCAAGAGAATGGAGACCAGCTGGGAAGCCATCTACAGAGACAGACACACGGTCACCATCAAACCAATTGTAACTACAGCACTCCACATTTTACACCAAAATACACTGACAAAATTAAAATGGTTTAAAACCAAAACCAAGCTAAAAATATTTAGATATAAAGTAATTAATCTGTCGTCACCATGAGAAAGTCTTCCAGTTACTACAACCTTCCTGTTCACCTTCTTACTCTAATCCACAAACTCAAGCACACATGCTTTACTTCTTCTTTTAAATGTTTCTGTTCTCACACTCAGCTTAATCCACTCATCTGCTCATTATCTCTCTCTCTCTCTCTCTCTCTCTCTCACACTCACTCACACACACACACACACACACACACACACACACACACACACACACACACTCTCACACACACACACACACACACACACACACACACACACACACACACACACACACACACACACACTCACTTACTAATTAACTCCTGGAAAACACTGACAGGATTAGAATGAAATATGAATAAGATGATAATTAATGATTTCATCATGATCTAAGAATTTTATTAACATTTTTTGTATTTTATGGCATTAAACACAACTAAAAGCTAATTACTGGACAAGATCAACACATTTTTCTCAACATAATTAGAGACTTGTCATTTTTACCCGTGATTATTCAGAAATAAACACTTATATAGTGTTTTATATATTATGACATCATCACACACCTGAGCACAAAGAATTTCAGAATGTCAGTAAATCATCCATGTGCTTAATCAGCACAACTCTTAAAGGACAGTGTGAAAGACCAAACATGAATGAGTTATAAGTGGATGTCACAGACCTGTGGCACGGACTTGTGTCTCTTCTCTCAGCATTAATGCAGTAACACATTCATCACCTTCTGCTTATCACAGCTTTATATAAAATCTGTGTGTGTTCATGTGAATCAGCAGCCATGTGACTGACACCTTCATTTTCCGTCCTGCTGCTTCTCTGACACACATCTGTGTTTGTGGGTAATCTGCTTTTGACTGTAGTTAAAAAAGATAAAATCCTTATAAACTATTAAAACTAATATTAAAGCTTACTTAATTCATTTGGCAGATGATCAAGCAAGACCACGTCCACTGCTGACTCTGACTGCACTGTACTGATTTGTCATTATTTATAAATTGTGTAAAGTTGTGTAAACGATATAAAGGGTTATA
>NC_062522.1:34323779-34328779 GCF_022655615.1 Tachysurus fulvidraco | reverse complement strand
ATTTTTATTCAGGAAAACCTCCTAATATTAAATATCAGTGAGAGACAAAAGGAAGTGAAGCTCTAGGGTTAGTATTGGAGTCCATCTGATTTCAGTGAATGAGACGACAATCAGGTCTCCATCAGGGTCCTGTTTTACTTAAAGAACAGAGATAAAGTCTGATGTTCATGACGTGTGATCGTGGACGGGGATCACTGCAAAAACTATGGAGATTTCTGAGGACTTCAGATAGAGAGTTATTGTTGCTCAGGATGGAAAAGGCTAAAAATCCTCTCTATAGAGTTTGGACTCAGTCATAAAGATTCTGTAGAAATGGAGGAAATTTAAGACGTTGGTACGTCCCCAGAAGTTCAGTCAACAAAGATCACTCCAAAAGAAAGACATGTGACAGTCTGTTGGGTCAGAAAGAAATCCAGGGAAACTTCTCATCAACTAAAGGTCTCTTTTACTGTGGCTTACGTTCAGGAGTCTGCCATCAGGTGCAGGGCAGAGTCACGAGGAGAACACTGCTGTTTACTAAAGATCAGGTGGACAAGACAGAGGACAACTGGAACTGAACTGAGACAAGGATCACAAGCACCAAGTCTGTGTACCAAAGAGAATGTTGTAGACTGAACCAGTCAACAGTGATGCTGTAGAAGGTCCTGAAGCAGTCGGTTCATGTGAGGACACCCAGTAAAACCCCAGTGTTCCTTCTTCTGAGCTGTTGTACAGATCTGATCAAAAGTGACCAGGACATTACTGATGCACCAAAGTCTCCCAACAGACACGTCCCTCTGCCAGTCACAGGGCTGTAATGCTGCATTACGTATAATATCCTTCTCATTTGTCTTTGTGTTCACTTTGTTTACTTTTAGAATTTATGCAGAAATATATTCTAAAGGTTCATTAACTTTCACGTGACACTGTGTGTGTAATAATAATAATAATAAGTGTTGGACATTGAGGTGGTGTTGAACTCACAGGATCAGGAGGAACATCAGCTTCTCTGTGCTTCATCTCAGCCACACAGGCGTGGTATTGTCTCAGTTTATCTTCATAACACACACACTCATACCAGTACCGCAGCTCCTCGTACCTCACACACACACACACACACACACACACACACACCAGAGCCATATAATTTCACATAAAACTTATATCACATATATATACTGTATAAACCGTGTGAGTTACCTGTTGTAGTCACGTGGGTGAAGTGTGTGTCCCTCCTGTATCAGGGAGTCCCAGTACAGCAGCTCATCATAAGCCTCTTGTTCGTCCCACACACACTGCATGGTGCACACAAACCTCACACACACCTTTATAACCTGTTTATCAGCGGCGTGTGAGCTGTAGAGCAACACGGTGGTTACTATGGAAACGATAAGGTATCAGTACATGTATATAAAGCTGTAGTACAGTCAGGGTTAGGGTTAGAGAGAACTAATCACCACCTGGGGTTTGAGTTAGGGTTAGACAGAACTAATCACCACCTGGGGTTAGGATTAGAGAGAACTAATCACCACCTGAGGGTTAGAGTTAGACATAACTAATCACCACCTGAGGGTTAGAGTTAGACAGAACTAATCACCACCAGAGGGTTAGAGTTAGACATAACTAATCACCACCTGAGGTTTAGGGTTAGACAGAACTAATCACCACCTGAGGGTTAGAGTTAGACAGAACTAATCACCACCTGAGGGTTAGAGTTAGACAGAACTAATCACCACCTGAGGACCAATCAGTGTTCGGGGTTAGAACTCAGTGCTGTGTGGAAAAGGACTGGATTTAGCTCGTTAGCTTAGCCACATAGCATCAGTGCTGCGATCTGATTTATTATTATTTTATATTTATAACGACTTTATATTTAATCTGTAAAAGATTTGAGCTCAAATGTTCAAACCGAACAGTTTTAATAGTGAGAAATTCACACACGTACAGATCGTGTAACCGGAGATAAAATACCCCTAATAAAATACCCCTAATAAAATACCCCTAATAAAATACCCCCTAATAAAATATTATTTATATAATAAAACTCACCTCGCTGGGAAACAACCCTGCGTTTGCGATAAAAGACTCAACGATGTACTTCCGGTATTTAAGCATTGTTTCCGGGGCAACTTCAAGAAACTTTTACTTTGTGTAAAAAAACCGGAAATAAAGTCGGATGTGATTTCTCACGTGTTTACGGACATTGACACGTGAGCGTCATAAAGAAACAAAGCTTTATCAGTGACGTAACGTTACACGTGTACAACGGAGCAGTTTAACAAAACCTGTTGTAAATTAATACTGATTCATTCTCCTTACTACAGATTTACATAAAGAATCAAATTCATGTTTCTTACTATTTATTATTTACTGGCAGCTGTTACACACACACACACACACACACACACACACACACACACACACACACACACACACACAGTCAGGGTCACTGTCAGCTGTTACACACACACACACACACACACACACACACACACACAGTCAGGGTCACTGTCAGCTGTTACACACACACACGGTCAGGGTCACTGTCAGCTGTTACACACACACACACACACACACACACACACACACACACACACACACACACACACACACACACACACACACACAGTCAGGGTCACTGTCAGCTGTTACACACACACACACACACACACACACACACACACACACACACACACACACAGTCAGGGTCACTGTCAGCTGTTACACACACACACGGTCAGGGTCACTGTCAGCTGTTACACACACACACACACACACACACACACACACACACACACACAGTCAGGGTCACTGTCAGCTGTTACACACACACACAGTCAGGGTCACTGTCAGCTGTTACACACACACACACACACACACACACACACACACAGTCAGGGTCACTGTCAGCTGTTACACACACACACACACACACACACAGTCAGGGTCACTGTCAGCTGTTACACACACACACACACACACACACACACACACAGTCAGGGTCACTGTCAGCTGTTACACACACACACACACGGTCAGGGTCACTGTCAGCTGTTACACACACACACACACACACACACACACACACACAGTCAGGGTCACTGTCAGCTGTTACACACACACACAGTCAGGGTCACTGTCAGCTGTTACACACACACACACACACACACACACACACACACACAGTCAGGGTCACTGTCAGCTGTTACACACACACACGGTCAGGGTTACTGTCAGCTGTTACACACACACACACACACACAGTCAGGGTCACTGTCAGCTGTTACACACACACACAGTCAGGGTCACTGTCAGCTGTCACACACACACACACACACACACACACAGTCAGGGTCACTGTCAGCTGTTACACACACACACACACACACACACACACACACACACACACACAGTCAGGGTCACTGTCAGCTGTTACACACACACACACACACACACACACACAGTCAGGGTCACTGTCAGCTGTTACACACACACACACACACACACACACACACACAGTCAGGGTCACTGTCAGCTGTTACACACACACACACACACAGTTAGGGTCACTGTCAGCTGTTACACACACACACACACACACACACACACACACACACACACACACACACACACACACAGTCAGGGTCACTGTCAGCTGTTACACACACACACAGTCAGGGTCACTGTCAGCTGTTACACACACACACACACACACACACACACACACACAGTCAGGGTCACGGTCAGCTGTTACACACACACACACACACAGTCAGGGTCACGGTCAGCTGTTACACACACACACACACACACACAGTCAGGGTCACTGTCAGCTGTCACACACACACACACACACACACACACACACACAGTCAGGGTCACTGTCAGCTGTTACACACACACACACACACACACACACAGTCAGGGTCACTGTCAGCTGTTACACACACACACACACACACACACACACACACAGTCAGGGTCACTGTCAGCTGTTACACACACACACACACACAGTTAGGGTCACTGTCAGCTGTTACACACACACACACACACACACACACACACACACAGTCAGGGTCACTGTCAGCTGTTACACACACACACGGTCAGGGTCACTGTCAGCTGTTACACACACACACACACACACACACACAGTCAGGGTCACTGTCAGCTGTTACACACACACACACACACACACAGTCAGGGTCACTGTCAGCTGTTACACACACACACACACACACAGTCAGGGTCACTGTCAGCTGTTACACACATACACACACACACACAGTCAGGGTCACTGTCAGCTGTTACACACACACACACACAGTCAGGGTCACTGTCAGCTGTTACACACACACACACACACACACAGTCAGGGTCACTGTCAGCTGTTACACACACACACACACACACACACACACACACACACGGTCACTGTCAGCTGTTACACACACACACACACACGGTCAGGGTCACTGTCAGCTGTTTTACACACACACACACACGGTCAGGGTCACTGTCAGCCGTCACACACACACACACACGGTCAGGGTCACTGTCAGCCGTTACACACACACACACACACGGTCAGGGTCACTGTCAGCCGTTACACACACACACACACACACACACACACACACACACACACACACACACGGTCAGGGTCACTGTCAGCCGTTACACACACACACACACGGTCAGGGTCACTGTCAGCCGTCACACACACACACACGGTCAGGGTCACTGTCAGCCGTTACACACACACACACACACACACACACACACGGTCAGGGTCACTGTCAGCCGTTACACACACACACACACACGGTCAGGGTCACTGTCAGCCGTCACACACACACACACGGTCAGGGTCACTGTCAGCCGTTACACACACACACACACGGTCAGGGTCACTGTCAGCCGTTACACACACACACACACACACACACACACACACACACGGTCAGGGTCACTGTCAGCCGTTACACACACACAGTCAGGGTCACTGTCAGCTGTTA
>NC_062522.1:34313779-34318779 GCF_022655615.1 Tachysurus fulvidraco | reverse complement strand
GGTGCAGGTGAGTTCGAGTGTGACTGACCAGGCCCTTCTTCGTCTCGTACCATGCCCCACACAGCTCACACACATGTACACAATCACGCTGGGACACACCTGACATCTCCACTGTGTTCACACACACATACACACACACATTATTTAAATATGTTTATCTACAGGATGTTTACCTCATGCAGCATCAGATCTGTGTGTGTGTGTGTGTGTGTGTGTGTGTGTGCGCGCTCACTCACTTAGGTTAAGGGGTGTGTCTGTATCCTGTGGACCTTCCAGTGTTTTGGACACAGCTGGGAGGGTAGGAGAGGTCTTGGGTGGTTTTAGTGGTTTGTGGTGATGGAGGGAAGATGAGGATGAGGAAGAGGAAAAGGAGGAGGAAGAGGAGGAGTCTCTCAGTGAAGTAGGGACAGGAACACACTGTCTCTTCACCAACTGACCAATTTTGATTTTCAGTTTAGTTCCTGAATCGTTTTTGGCTCTATGTTTACTTGTGTGTTTGGCTCCATGTTGGGAGTGTGTTTTCTTCTTTATGGTGGTGCTGTGTGTGTGTGTGTTTTCAGGTGTAAAGGGCAAAGCCCCGTCCCTCTCAGTGATCAACTCGTACAGCAGGCTGATGGGGGCACCGCTGCTCTCTGACACACACACCCCCAGCTGACGGAGGTGAGAGCGAGCATGGCTCGATAACCCTCGCCTGGTTTCAAAACACACACCACACACTTCACACACATGCGTGGCTGCTGTTGAAGCAAACACACAAACACACAGTGTGAAATCTGCACAACCTGTTTGATATGAATTCATCAGAGCTTCTGTGAACACAGTTAAACATAGCACTTTAATTAAGTGTGTGTGTGTGTGTGTGTGTGTGTACTTACACTCAGAATCATCATCACCTGTGCACTGCTCACTAACGCCAACCTCAGCATCATTCTTTTGTGCCATTTCTCCACCCATCTCCATGACTCCTCCCACTATAGAATCAGAGTGAAGGTGACCAACCTTATCTCCAGTGCTGTGAGAGAATCGTACACACAGTTACACACCACCAGAGCTCCCAAATGTCATGTGTTCCTCTGCGTGATGATGGTGTTTATAATTACACAGTAGTTCACTCATCATCATCAAGCACCTCCTCTGACTGAGTCACAGACTGTTCATCCTCCTGTCCAGGAAGAGATACAGGAACGTCTGCACCTGAACCTCCACCATAAACCCATTCAACTCTACACACCACCACCCTGATGTGTCAGTGATCCTTCACTGTCTGTAATCACCTGCAGTTCTGCTCCACCATGTACACGTTATGTCTTCACTACATAATTATACATTTATATCACTGTGAACACATTGTTTAGTTTATTTCTCTCTACAAGTATATGACCTGTATATTCAGTGTTTATTACCTTAGTTACTGTAACATAACTCAAGCAGCATTGAGGTTTGGGCTGAACAGAAACCTCTTCATTTATTTACATATGGAAATAGTTTTTTTTTTTACACACATTGTGTAATATATACAACTCAGTTATATATAACTATGTTCTGCATTTATTCCACGTATACATACATATACATATATATACATACATCTCTCTCTGTGTCTCTCTCTGTGTCTGTCCCTCTCTCTCTCTCTGTGTGTCTGTGTGTGTCTCTCTCTCTCTGTGTCTCTCTCTGTGTCTGTCCGTCTCTCTCTCTCTGTGTCTGTCCCTCTGTGTGTGTGTGTGTGTGTGTGTCTCTCTCTCTCTGTGTCTCTCTCTTTCTCTGTGTGTGTGTGTGTGTCTGTCTCTCTTTCTCTGTGTGTGTGTGTGTCTGTCTCTCTTTCTCTGTCTGTCTGTGTGTGTGTGTGTGTGTGTGTGTGTGTCTGTCCCTCTTTCTCTGTCTGTCTCTGTGTGTGTGTGTGTCTCTCTCTGTGTCTGTCTCTGTGTGTGTGTGTCTCTCTGTGTTTGTCTGTCTCTCTGTGTGTGTGTGTGTCTGTCTCTCTTTCTCTGTGTCTCTCTCTCTCTCTCTCTGTGTGTGTGTCTCTCTCTGTGTCTCTCTCTCTGTGTTTGTCTGTCTCTCTCTCGGTGTGTGTGTCTGTCTCTCTTTCTCTGTCTCTCTCTCTCTCTCTCTCTCTGTGTGTGTGTCTCTCTCTCTCTCTGTGTTTGTTTGTCTGTCTCTCTCTCTCTCTCTCTCTCTCTGTGTGTCTGTCTCTCTTTCTCTGTGTCTCTCTCTCTCTCTCTCTCTCTATTTCAGCTGCTTAGTAGTTATCTTTCTTTTAAGGATCTTTTGTAATGTTTCTAAGAGTCAAATTTACAAACTGTACACTTTCTTGTTTATTTACAATAATCGGTGCGGTAATAATGAGTTATTGATGAGAATAATAAAAGAATAATTATAATAATTAATAAAATCTAGAATAACTATTAGTCTAAATAAATAAAAGGACTGTTTTAAGACCAGCTTAAAAACTTCTGCAGTTTAAACTTCGATCATTTCGATTATTAATCCTTAATTTTATGCAGATTTGCTTGTAAGTTTCCATCATTTTTAATTGTAATAAACGCCTTTGATGATTCGGACTCACGAGCACACGGTTATAAAACACAATGACGCGTAATAACGAGCCGCGCTTTAGTGACTAGCATCGTGTTTATAATGCTAAATTATCTCCAACACACAGCATTCTCACTGTGCAGAAAACAATGACAAATAAAAATAAGAATAATAATTTACCAGCGTTTAAAGATGTACTTTACCTGTGTTTGTGTGTGTGTGTGTGTGTGTGTGTTTCTGTGTGTGTGTGTGTGTGTGTGTGTTTCTGTGTGTGTGTGTTTCTGTGTTAGCAACACAGTGCTATTGTTTGGGATCAGACGAGACAGGAAGTCCTGATTAATCGCTACAGCACGATCGAACTACGGTAGTAGGCAGAAATAATCGATTCGATAACTGATCAAAAAAGAAGTTATGTAGAATGAGATTTTAGATATTTTAAAAACAAATTAAGGTGAAAAGTAAATAGCAGTGCAACTGAACTATCAAATTACAGACCTATCTCACACCTTCCGTTTATGTCTAAAATACTAGAAAAGGTTGTGTCTGTTCAACTGAGCTCCTTCTTACAGGAGAGCAACATCCTTGAAGAGTTTCAGTCAGGTTTCAGGCCCCATCATAGCACAGAAACTGCACTTGTTAAAGTTACAAACGACTTGTTCTTAGTTTCGGACCAAGACTGTATGTCACTATTAGTTCTACTTGACCTTAGTGCTGCATTCGACACTATAGATCACAACATTCTTCTAGATCGCTTACAATATTACACAGGTATTCATGGTCAGGCTTTAAGCTGGTTTAGATCCTACCTGTCTGACCGATACCATTTTGTAGAATTAAATGGTGAATCCTCCAGTTTACTACCAGTTAATTATGGGGTCCCTCAAGGATCAGTTCTAGGACCTCTGCTTTTCTCTATATACATGCTTCCATTAGGGAACATTATTAGAAGACATGGGATTAGTTTCCATTGTTATGCTGATGACACACAGTTATATATCTCATCAAAACCAGATGAAATAGCCACAGTGTCCAAATTAACTCAGTGCCTTAGAGAGATAAAAGACTGGATGAGCTGCAACTTTCTATTGTTAAACTCCGATAAGACAGAAATACTACTCATAGGTCCAAAAACCAGTGCACAGAAACTCTCACAACTTAACTCCCATTTAGAGGGATGTACTGTTACTAGTAGCTCGACAGTGAAAGACCTGGTGTTTATTAGACAGTAACTTGTCTTTTAAAAATCATATCGCCCATACTACCAAAACAGCCTTCTTCCACCTTAGAAACATTGCCAAGCTGAGAAACATCCTGTCTGTATCTGATGCTGAGAAGCTAGTTCATGCCTTCATGACCTCTAGACTGGACTATTGTAATGCATTACTAGGTGGTTACTAGCACTGTAGCACTATTACTACAGTTAGTCCAAAATGCAGCTGCCAGAGTTCTCACTAGAACAAGAAAGTATGACCATATAACCCCAATTTTATCATCTCTACACTGGCTACCTGTTAAGTATAGAACTGATTACAAACTGCTGCTACTTACGTACAAGGCTCTTAATGGTTTAGCTCCCATGTATCTAACTAGTCTTCTAACACGTTACAATCCTTCACGCTCTCTGAGATCACAAAACTCAGGACTTCTGCTAGTTCCCAGAATATCTAAGCCTACTAAAGGTGGTAGAGCATTTTCTTATTTAGCTCCCAAACTTTGGAATAGTCTTCCTGATAGTGTTCGGGGCGCAGACACACTTTCCCAGTTTAAATGTAGATTAAAAACTCATCTCTTTAGTCAGGCGTACACATAATACATCCCATAATATCATGCACCAGTACATCAGACCAGCACATTTTTATGAACAGCAGATATGTTAATCCCTTTCCACTGCTTCTCTCTTTGTACCTATCCCGAGGCATCCAGACATTGTACCAGCTCCCAACGTCCTCTGTGGGACGAAGCCTTTGGACGTCCACTGAGCCGAGGCCGACTCTAAGAATCCCGAGACATCTCCAGTTAGACTCTGTGGTACTCAGAAGATCAGAAGTCCTTGAACCTCACACCAATACCACATTTAACTGACTGTATATTACAATCACACCCCCAGTGTCACCCATATGAGGATGGGTTCCCCCTTGAGTCCGGTTCCTCTCAAGGTTTCTTCCTTTACCAATTTAAGGCAGTTTTTCCTTGCCACTGCTGCCTGAGTCACCTCAGACTTGCTCATAGGGGAATAAATACATACACACTGTGAACTATATACATCTAATAATAATCTAGAATTTTTATTCTGTTAATTCTTATTTCTTTTATTATTCGTTATTTCCTTTATCATTAATTATGTTTACCTTCTGCTCTGTGTTTATGTTCTGTAAAGCTGCTTTGAGACAAATGTCTATTGTAAAAAGCGCTATACAAATAAACTTGAATTGAATTGACTTGCAACAAGGGGTAAAGAAACAGCAAAG
>NC_062522.1:34298779-34306279 GCF_022655615.1 Tachysurus fulvidraco | reverse complement strand
TAACCTTATATGTGTTAGGGTTAGGGTTCAATAACATTAAATGTGTTAGGGTTAAATAACCTTATATGTGTTAGGGTTTGATAACCTTATATGTGTTAGGGTTAAATAACCTTAAATGTGTTAGGGTTAAATAACCTTATACGTGTTAGGGTTAAATAACCTTATATGTGTTAGGGTTAAATAACATTATATGTGTTAGGGTTAAATAACATTAAATGTGTTAGGGTTAAATAACATTATATGTGTTAGGGTTAAATAACATTATATGTGTTAGGGTTAAATAACCTTATATGTGTTAGGGTTAAATAACATTATATGTGTTAGGGTTAAATAACATTATATGTGTTAGGGTTAAATAACCTTATATGTGTTAGGGTTAAATAACATTAAATGTGTTAGGGTTAAATAACATTATATGTGTTAGGGTTAAATAACATTATATGTGTTAGGGTTAAATAACATTAAATGTGTTAGGGTTAAATAACATTATATGTGTTAGGGTTAAATAACCTTATATGGTTGGAGGAACAAGTGAACTTGTGCTAAATGCTTTAAAGAGCCCTAATGTCCTAAAACCCTCACTTGCTGTGGTGGTGAGATCTCCATGTGTTTCTCCTGGTTCTCCTCATAGTGGTTGTCGGGTGTCTCGGTCAACTCAGTGTTGCTGGTTGTTCTCTTCAGAGGATGGCGGTGGTGTCTCTCAGAGGCAGGGACACTCTGTGTCCTTGTCACCTGCTTCCGTTTGCTCTTGATATTGCGTGGATTTGTGGGCAGTTGCTGAAGGGACGTGTTCAGTGGGCTGTACTTGTCGAGATCTCTGGGAGGAATGTATGTGGGCTTGGCTGTTTCACAAATGTACCTGAGTGAACAAAACATACATACACTACTCAGAAATTCTCAACAATTACACTACTGATCACACTTACACTGCTGATCACAATTACACTACTGAACACAATTACACTACTGATCACAATTACACTACTGAACACAATTACACTACTGATCACAATTACACTACTGATCACAATTATACTACTGAACACAATTACAATCCTGATCACAATTACACTACTGAACACAATTACACTACTGAACACAATTACACTGCTGAACACAATTACACTACTGATCACAATTACACTACTGAACACAATTACACTGATCACAATTACACTGCTGATCACAATTACACTGCTGAACACAATTACACTGCTGATCACAATTACACTACTGAACACAATTACACTACTGATCACAATTACAATACTGATCAAAATTACACTGCTGATCACAATTACACTGCTGAACACAATTACACTACTGATCACAATTACACTACTGATCACAATTACACTGATCACAATTACACTGCTGATCACAATTACACTACTGATCACAATTACACTACTGATCACAATTACACTACTGAACACAATTACACTACTGAACACAATTACACTACTGATCACAATTACACTGATCACAATTACACTACTGAACACAATTACACTACTGAACACAATTACACTACTGAACACAATTACACTGATCACAATTACACTGCTGATCACAATTACACTACTGATCACAATTACACTGCTGATCACAATTACACTACTGAACACAATTACACTACTGATCACAATTACACTACTGATCACAATTACACTGCTGATCACAATTACACTACTGAACACAATTACACTACTGAACACAATTACACTACTGAACACAATTACACTACTGATCACAATTACACTGCTGATCACAATTACACTACTGAACACAATTACACTACTGATCACAATTACACTGCTGATCACAATTACACTACTGAACACAATTACACTACTGAACACAATTACACTACTGAACACAATTACACTACTGATCACAATTACACTGCTGATCACAATTACACTACTGATCACAATTACACTGCTGATCACAATTACACTACTGATCACAATTACACTGATCACAATTACACTGCTGATCACAATTACACTGCTGATCACAATTACACTACTGAACACAATTACACTACTGATCACAATTACACTGATCACAATTACACTACTGAACACAATTACACTACTGAACACAATTACACTACTGAACACAATTACACTGCTGATCACAATTACACTACTGATCACAATTACACTGCTGATCACAATTACACTACTGATCACAATTACACTACTGATCACAATTACACTGCTGATCACAATTACACTACTGAACACAATTACACTACTGATCACAATTACACTGATCACAATTACACTGCTGATCACAATTACACTGCTGATCACAATTACACTACTGAACACAATTACACTACTGATCACAATTACACTGATCACAATTACACTACTGAACACAATTACACTACTGATCACAATTACACTGCTGATCACAATTACACTACTGATCACAATTACACTACTGAACACAATTACACTCCTGATCACAATTACACTGATCACAATTACACTGATCACAATTACACTACTGATCACAATTACACTACTGAACACAATTACACTACTGAACACAATTACACTGATCACAATTACACTACTGATCACAATTACACTGATCACAATTACACTACTGATCACAATTACACTACTGAACACAATTACACTGCTGATCACAATTACACTACTGATCACAATTACACTACTGAACACAATTACACTACTGAACACAATTACACTACTGATCACAATTACACTGATCACAATTACACTGCTGATCACAATTACACTGCTGATCACAATTACACTGATCACAATTACACTGCTGATCACAATTACACTGCTGATCACAATTACACTACTGATCACAATTACACTACTGAACACAATTACACTGATCACAATTACACTACTGATCACAATTACACTACTGAACACAATTACACTGATCACAATTACACTACTGATCACAATTACACTACTGAACACAATTACACTACTGAACACAATTACACTACTGATCACAATTACACTACTGATCACAATTACACTGATCACAATTACACTACTGATCACAATTACACTACTGATCACAATTACACTACTGAACACAATTACACTACTGATCACAATTACACTGCTGATCACAATTACACTGCTGATCACAATTACACTGCTGATCACAATTACACTACTGAACACAATTACACTACTGATCACAATTACACTGATCACAATTACACTACTGATCACAATTACACTACTGAACACAATTACACTACTGAACACAATTACACTACTGAACACAATTACACTGATCACAATTACACTACTGATCACAATTACACTACTGATCACAATTACACTACTGAACACAATTACACTACTGATCACAATTACACTGATCACAATTACACTACTGAACACAATTACACTACTGATCACAATTACACTACTGATCACAATTACACTACTGATCACAATTACACTACTGAACACAATTACACTGCTGATCACAATTACACTGATCACAATTACACTGATCACAATTACACTACTGATCACAATTACACTACTGAACACAATTACACTACTGAACACAATTACACTGATCACAATTACACTACTGATCACAATTTCACTGATCACAATTACACTACTGATCACAATTACACTACTGAACACAATTACACTGCTGATCACAATTACACTACTGATCACAATTACACTACTGAACACAATTACACTACTGAACACAATTACACTCCTGATCACAATTACACTGATCACAATTACACTGATCACAATTACACTACTGATCACAATTACACTACTGAACACAATTACACTACTGAACACAATTACACTGATCACAATTACACTACTGATCACAATTACACTGATCACAATTACACTACTGATCACAATTACACTACTGAACACAATTACACTGCTGATCACAATTACACTACTGATCACAATTACACTACTGAACACAATTACACTACTGAACACAATTACACTACTGATCACAATTACACTGATCACAATTACACTGCTGATCACAATTACACTGCTGATCACAATTACACTGATCACAATTACACTGCTGATCACAATTACACTGCTGATCACAATTACACTGCTGATCACAATTACACTACTGAACACAATTACACTGATCACAATTACACTACTGATCACAATTACACTACTGAACACAATTACACTACTGAATACAATTACACTGATCACAATTACACTACTGATCACAATTACACTACTGATCACAATTACACTACTGATCACAATTACACTACTGAACACAATTACACTACTGATCACAATTACACTGATCACAATTACACTACTGAACACAATTACACTGCTGATCACAATTACACTACTGATCACAATTACACTGCTGATCACAATTACACTACTGAACACAATTACACTACTGATCACAATTACACTGATCACAATTACACTACTGATCACAATTACACTACTGAACACAATTACACTACTGAACACAATTACACTACTGAACACAATTACACTACTGAACACAATTACACTACTGATCACAATTACACTGATCACAATTACACTGCTGATCACAATTACACTGCTGATCACAATTACACTGATCACAATTACACTGCTGATCACAATTACACTGCTGATCACAATTACACTGCTGATCACAATTACACTACTGAACACAATTACACTGATCACAATTACACTACTGATCACAATTACACTACTGAACACAATTACACTACTGAACACAATTACACTACTGATCACAATTACACTGATCACAATTACACTACTGATCACAATTACACTACTGATCACAATTACACTACTGAACACAATTACACTACTGATCACAATTACACTACTGATCACAATTACACTACTGAACACAATTACACTACTGATCACAATTACACTGCTGATCACAATTACACTACTGATCACAATTACACTGCTGATCACAATTACACTACTGAACACAATTACACTACTGATCACAATTACACTGATCACAATTACACTACTGAACACAATTACACTACTGATCACAATTACACTGATCACAATTACACTGCTGATCACAATTACACTACTGATCACAATTACACTACTGAACACAATTACACTACTGATCACAATTACACTGATCACAATTACACTTGTGAACACAATTACACTCCTGATCACAATTACACTGCTTAACACTGAGCCGTTCCCACTCCTACACATTCCCTAATACATTAATATGTTTAAACCCCTGATTAGAAGTCGCTGAGGTTCCCAGAGCTTTTCCCATCACCTGCTGCAGATAATCCGGGGAACATCTGGGCCGAGATCCTCTGTGATCTGGTTCAGGATGGAGGGTAGTGGCTGCAGGTTGTTTATAGTTTCCTGAAAAGGAAAGAGTTTGATGTTTAGTGTTTCAGGTCCCTGCATAATTAAAAATGAAGTGGGATTCTAAGAGAATTTTAGTTCAAATTATTTTAAGTAAAGTGTTCCAGCAGTTCTAATCTAAAGAAAGCCTTTAATTTAATCTGATGAATTTATTACCACTTTCATTGGGGAGATGATATCAACCAGCAGGCTGTGAAGCACAGAGAGGCATAAAGGAAGATCTACATAGCCATCAAACCGAGCCATCTCTAGTTCACTGTCAGGGTTTGATACTTTCTGCAGGAAAGTCCTCATATCATCCCAATGTTCCTCCAGGAACTCATTCATGAACAGCATGTACCCTTCTTTCTCTCCAAACCTATAGTATAAACAGAAGGAACAACAGAACACTGAACAATGTGTTTGTCTCATCTGCTATATAGAAGCTGAAGATAATTCTCATTGGTATTTGGCCTTATCATAATTTACAGTCAGTCATGTTTGCTAGTGTTGTACCATTTTGCTGTAATATAAATTCCTAAAATATCCCGTGAATTTATGAAATAGAGGTCTTATTTTATAATCCATAAATATAACTATTTCATCAAACTGAGGCTAACCAAGCTAATGAGTGTTGTGGTGCAACACTGACTGCTATGTCTATTAAACATATTGTAAAATGAGTCAATAATAAGAATTTTAATAAAGGAAGACCGTCTGAATGACTGCATACTTAATGCTTATTCAATGTCATTGTTAGAAAACTTGATCTGACTCACGGTGTGAAGTTGGCGAGGTTCTGCAGCACCTTAGCCGTAAGAGTCAGAGTACGGAGTGTATTGGGTTCTGGGTATGGTTGGGTCAGTCCAAAAAGAGAGGGACTGAGGATGGCTGGACAGAGGAACCGGAGGAACAAAGATGCTGAAATGAGGCGGTGTCCGATGTCCGCTCGTCCACGTTCCTCACATTCACACACCCAGCTGGAGAAAATTTCATTCAGTTCCACTGGAAAAGAGCTGCAGGAGATGCAGGACAACCAGAGAGCATCACAAAACCAAACCATACACACTCACAGAACTGCATCACAAGGAGAGTGTACTGAAGAATCGAGCTAATTTAGCATTGTACTGGAGCTCTGAGGCTGTGAAAGTCTTCAGTTTAACACTGATATAAACCACAAAACATCTCCTTTAGAGCAGTAAAGTCAAGACTGTACTTTGTGTCAGACCTTTGTGTCTCTGTGATCTGCCGCACAACTTCTCCACATGTTTCCTTCAGGTGCCGCTGGTTGACGAGTAGCTCGGAGGCAGAACATTTCTGTGGATCGACTTCACAGCTTTCTGAGGTTGCATACAGTCGAGTGATGAAATCTCCTGTTCAACAGCATGTGAGAAACAAACACAGGTGACTTTACAGTTTATAAACTGGTGTGTAAAAGGTGTGTGTGTTCATACAGTTGCATGTCATTGTAAACACAACTGGTCTAAATGTCTAAACACATTCAACAATTAAAATCTCTACTATTAATAAACTTTAAAATAAAGCATAAAGAAATACAGAACTGTAAAAGGCAGTCATTTAAACATGAGCTATAATATTCAATTATTTCATCCCAACAGAAAAAGTCGTAATAAAATGACCAACAAAAACACAGAGAAAATAAACTCAGGACAGATGAATAAAACTGATCTGGAACTTTCTGTACCAAGAGTATCGATGAGATATTTCTGCCCCACCAGCTTCATGTACTCGTCTATGGCTTTGGTGGCCAAAGTGTTTTCTCTAAAGATCAGAGCCTCTTTCTCCCCTGAACGCTGGACCTCAGCGTGACCCAGCTTGATCAGGAACTCCTAAGAATAAGAAAGGAAGAAAAGAGAAACCAAAAATATTTCATTCCCTTTGTAGCTTAACCTTAAACCTCAGAAGACTAATAAAAATAATAATTCTGTATAATGACACTCTAGCTATCAGACTTCAGACAGCTTCATGCTGGTCTCCGATTCGACCAGTTAAATGTTCTGCTTAACTTTCTCTCTTTCTACTCATTTGTTGCCTATGTTCAACATGAATATGGAACCTAGATGAAACC
>NC_062522.1:34266279-34286279 GCF_022655615.1 Tachysurus fulvidraco | reverse complement strand
ATGCGTTACTCGCAAGTTCATCAGCCAGTTCATCACGTTCAGCTTCAGCCTGCTTCTTCGCTCGTTCTGCAGCAGCCATGTCCTGGAAACACACACACACACACACACACACACACACACACACACACACACACACACACACACACTGTATGTTACGTGTTGTATATGTGTGTAGTACTGAGTTGTGTGTATATGTGTGTAACAGTGTGTAGTACTGAGTTGTGTGTGTATATGTGTGTACATGTGTGTAGTACTGAGTTGTGTGTGTATATGTGTGTACATGTGTGTAGTACTGAGTTGTGTGTATATGTGTGTAACAGTGTGTAGTACTGAGTTGTGTGTATATGTGTGTAACAGTGTGTAGTACTGAGTTGTGTGTATATGTGTGTAACAGTGTGTAGTACTGAGTTGTGTGTATATGTGTGTAACAGTGTGTAGTACTGAGTTGTGTGTATATGTGTGTAACAGTGTGTAGTACTGAGTTGTGTGTATATGTGTGTAACAGTGTGTAGTACTGAGTTGTGTGTATATGTGTGTAACAGTGTGTAGTACTGAGTTGTGTGTATATGTGTGTAACAGTGTGTAGTACTGAGTTGTGTGTATATGTGTGTACATGTGTGTAGTACTGAGTTGTGTGTATATGTGTGTACATGTGTGTAGTACTGAGTTGTGTGTGTATATGTGTGTAACAGTGTGTAGTACTGAGTTGTGTGTATATGTGTGTAACAGTGTGTAGTACTGAGTTGTGTGTATATGTGTGTACATGTGTGTAGTACTGAGTTGTGTGTATATGTGCGTATATGTGTGTAGTACTGAGTTGTGTGTATATGATGTGTGTAGTTGTGTGTAGTTGTGTGTAGTTGTGTGTAGTTGTGTGCACCTCCTGAAGCTGCATGAGCTCTGCCTCCAGGTTCTTGGACTTCTTTTCACTCTCTTTAGCGGAGGCCAGAATCTCCTCTCGAGCAGCGCGAGCGTCGTCCAGCTCCCTCTGAAAGTCCTTCATCTGAGCCTGAAACGTTCAGCACAGCGTCACACACCATAATCACTTTATACAGGAAGTGTAACAGGAAGTAGTTCCACAGGTGTACAGGAATGAAGTACAAGTAGTTGTAGTAGTGTGTTTGTGTGTAGTAGTGTGTTTGTGTGTTTGTGTGTAGTAGTGTGTTTGTGTGTAGTAGTGTGTTTGTGTGTTTGTGTGTAGTAGTGTGTTTGTGTGTTTGTGTGTAGTAGTGTGTTTGTGTGTAGTAGTGTGTTTGTGTGTTTGTGTGTAGTAGTGTGTTTGTGTGTTTGTGTGTAGTAGTGTGTTTGTGTGTAGTAGTGTGTTTGTGTGTTTGTGTGTAGTAGTGTGTTTGTGTGTAGTAGTTTGGTGTGTAGTAGTGTGTTTGTGTGTTTGTGTGTAGTAGTGTGTTTGTGTGTAGTAGTGTGTTGTGTGTAGTAGTGTGTTTGTGTGTTTGTGTGTAGTAGTGTGTTTGTGTGTAGTAGTTTGGTGTGTAGTAGTGTGTTTGTGTGTTTGTGTGTAGTAGTGTGTTTGTGTGTAGTAGTGTGTTGTGTGTAGTAGTGTGTTTGTGTGTTTGTGTGTTGTAGTGAGATATTAACTGTCTGTCACATCCACAGACAACATGGACCGAGTTTCAAACATGGCCACTTCCAGCTCTCTCTCACACACACACACACACACACACACACACACACACACACACACACACACACACAGACACACACACACACACCTGTAGTTTGCGCAGTTGTTTAATGGCCTCGTCTCTGTTCTTATTGGCCGACTCTATCTGTCCCTCCAGGTCTTTCATGTCTCCCTCCATCTTCTTCTTGGACGCAGCCATGGCGGTTCTCTGCTTTCGCTCGTCCTCCAGCTCAGTCTCCAGTTCTCGCACCTGCAGCAGTCACACACTCAGTATAGCTGCTTTAGAACTTATTGTTATACACATTAATTATGTAAATCCTTCATTAATCCCCAGTGATCAGGATAAAGATATTAAAGTCGTTGTGTGTGTTGGACCTGTTTTATCAGCTGTTTTCTCTTCTCCTCTCCCTGCTCGTCTCGTCCCTGCAGGTCTCGCTCGAACTGTGCTTTAAGTGCTTGCATGTTTACTTCCAGGCGTAGTTTTGCATCCTCAGCAGCCTGCAGCTCATCCTCCAGCTCCTCTAGCTGCGTCTTCATCTCCTCCACCTGCTGCTCCAGACCACGTTTTGACTTCTCGAGCTCATGGACCTGAGAACCACAAACCATAACTTTCACACTATAAGCAGTAATGCAAAGCTTGATGAATGTATTTATGGTAAATTTCCTCCCCCTGGTGGTAACTCAGTGTTACTACAGCGATACACACATTCTTGCCCACGTCATCTTTGGAGCTGATTAGGTCCTCCATTTCAGCCCGTAAGGCTTTGTTGGCTCTCTCAAGTTCCTCGCGTGTGTCCTGAGCCTCCTCCAGTGCCCTTGCCAGTGACAGTGCCTTTGTCTCCTTCTCTCGTGCCTCTGCCTCGGCCCGGTCCCTCTCGTCTGCATATTTACATGACACACTCTTCTCCTCTGCAAGCATCTGAACACATTTCAAACAATCCAAGTGTGTTAGTGTAAAAGACACACTCTCTCTCTCTCACACACACACACACACACATTCACACACACACTCACACTCACACACACACACACACACACACACACACACACACACACACACACACACACAAACACAGACAGCAGACCTGGTCAAACTTCTTTTGCTTCTTTTCGAGGTTGGAGACAAGCTGTCTTTGGTTGTCCAGGTCCATCAGAATGTCCTCCAGCTCCTGCTGCAGTCTGTTCTTGGTCTTCTCTAGCTTATCGTAGGCAGCAGACTTCTCCTCCAGCTGGGTGTTTGATGCTTCTAGGTCTTTCTGCAGACGTTTCTTCCCTTCCTCCAGCAGCTCCACGTTTCCTGACATCTCATCCAGCTTCTTTTTAAAGTCTGACAACTGGAACACAGAACGTCACAAAAAATGTGAGACACTTTTGAATTCTCCAATTCTCATCTCACTTCTCATCTCCCTCCATCCTTCTGTTCACTTTACTGCCATGTTTTGTCTTTCTGCTGTCTTCTGTGCTTGGCCTTACTTCATGGGTCCACTGAATGCAAAGTGCTTTGATTTTTACCCCCTTGTCTCTGTGCTGTACGACTTCATTGTCTGTTGTTAGAGTGTGATGTGTGATACTAAAGGGTGGATACAGTATGATGGTGTAGGTGATGATCTGACCTGGATGTTAAGGGTGGAGACATGTCTCTCGACATTCCTCTTGGCCTCAGTTTCTTCTTCCAGCTGCTCCTGTAGGCCGTTCCTCTCATCCTCCATCTGACGTAGTTTAGTGGAGAACTGTAGTTTCTGACGCGTCTCTTCAGCCAGCAGCTCCTAAACACACGCACAAGGGTCAGTATTAGGCTTTGTGTGTGTGTGTGTGTGTGTGTGTGTGTGTGTGTGTGTGTGTGTGTGTGTGTGTGTCTCAGACCTGTGTGTCTTGGAGCTGAGAGCTCAGACTAGATATGTCCTTATTCAGTTTAATGTTCTTCCCCTCAGCATCGTTTAGCAGGTTGGTGACACTCTCCAGCTCCACCTGCAAAAACACACTTCCTCATTACTGAGCATTTCACCACCTGAACTCTGCTCAGTTAGAAGTTCTCTATATACACTGTTTCTGTGGATCTTGGCCTGCTTCATGTGTTTATAATAAACAGGTAATGAGGACGTGATGGTGCTGGACTGTGGATGTGACTCACAGAGATTTTTGAGACTCTGTCTCCAAGCTCTGCTTTCTGTTTCTCACTGTCGTTGAAGCGAGACTGCAGATCTGCTAATTGTCCCTCTACTTTCTTCCTTTTGTGCTCCACATCTTGCTTGGCCTGAGAGAGTGAGCGGATCTCCACAGTAAGCTCTGATGTCTCCTTCTCCAAAGCCTGTTTTGACTTCTCCAAGTTTATCTTCACCTACAAGCAGGATATTACAGTACAAAAGTAGCTATGAGGATTGAGCTGATACTGTAAGGGGATGGATCACGAATGTCAAAGGAACTCATGGGAAATGTTCTAAACAGGTGTGAAGCAGGTCTCATACCCTCTTGGCCTGTTCCAGCTGTTCTGTGAGCTCCTCCACAGCCTGTGTGTGTTTCTGTCTCATCTCTTGCACCTGAGCCTCATGGTTTCGACTCTCCTCCTCTATTGCCTTCTTCAGCAGGTTCACTTCCTGTTCACGCTTTGCCCTGTAGAAAATACCACGCTGTGATGTGAGACAAAACAAAAAGAACAATATATCCAACTCGCAAAAGCACAGTCATTTTGGTCTGGGTTGCAGTGCATTCTGGGTAAGCTGCACCTCCAGGTTAGCATCGATTTATTATTTAGAGATTAATGATATAACAGTGAATAGCTGATAACGCTGCACTAACCTGAGCTCCTGCTGTGTGGCTGTGGTGTCCAGCGTGTCCTCCAGCTCAGACTTTAGAGCCTCCAGCTCCTCCCCCAGGTCTCTCTTAGTTTTCTCTGCTTTGTTCCGGGCAGCTCGTTCAGAGTCCAGGTCCTCCTGCAGGTCTGAGATGATGCCCTCTAGCTCACGGATTTTCTTCAACGCATTATTCTTTTGCGCCGTCTCGTCCTCCAGCCTGTAAACACAACTGATGACTTTAGAACTAGGTTTCCTTTCCTCAGTTACTTGTTTATTATTACAGACAAATCTGTCTCATTTCCAGTTAGTAGGGAACAGGCTATAGGACAGGGAGTAGGGGACAGGGAGTAGGGGACAAAGTGTAGGGGACAGGCTATAGGACAGGGAGTAGGGGACAGAGAGTAGGGGACAGGGTGTAGTTGAAAGGGAGTAGGGGACAGGGAGTAGGGGACAGGGAGAAGGGTCCTGGGAGTAGAGGAAAGGGAGTAGGAGAAAGGGAGCAGGGGACAGAGAGTAGGGGTCATGGTTCTGGGAGTAGGGGACAGAGAGTAGGGGTCAGGGAGTAGGTCTCAAGGAGTAAGGGACAGAGAGTAGGGGACAGGGAGTAGAGGAAAGGGAGTAGGAGAAAGGAAGCAGGGGACAGAGAGTATGGGTCAGGGTTCTGGGATTAGGGGGACAGGGAGTAGGTCTCAGGGAGTAGAGGACAGGGAGTAGGTCTCAGGGAGTAGGGGACAGAGAGTAGGGGACAGGGAGTAGGTCTCAGGGAGTAGGGGACAGAGAGTAGAGGACAGAGTGTAGGAAAAAGGGAGTAGGGGAAAGAAAGGAATGGGGTAGAGAGGAGAAAGGAGTAGGAGATAGAGAGTAGTGGACAGGGAGTAGGGGTTAGGGAGTAGGAGAAAGGGCATAGGGGACAGAGAGTGTGGGACAGGGAGTAGGAGAAAGGGGGTAGGGGACAGAGAGTAGGGGACATGGAGTGGGGACAGGGAGTAGGGGACAGAGAGTAGGGGACAGAGAGTAGGGGACAGGGAGTAGAGGAAAGGGAGTAGGAGAAAGGAAGCAGGGGACAGAGAGTATGGGTCAGGGTTCTGGGATTAGGGGGACAGGGAGTAGGTCTCAGGGAGTAGAGGACAGGGAGTAGGTCTCAGGGAGTAGGGGACAGAGAGTAGGGGACAGGGAGTAGGAGATAGAGAGTAGTGGACAGGGAGTAGGGGTTAGGGAGTAGGAGAAAGGGCATAGGGGACAGAGAGTGTGGGACAGGGAGTAGGAGAAAGGGAGTAGGGGACAGAGAGTAGGGGACAGGGAGTGGGAGAAAGGGAGTATGGGACAGAGAGTAGGGGACAGGGAGTGGGGACTGGGAGTAGGGGACAGGGAGTAGGGGACAGGGAGTGGAGACAGAGAGTAGGGGACAGAGAGTAGGGGACATGGAGTGGGGACAGGGAGTAGGGGACAGAGAGTAGGGGACAGGGAGTTGAGGAAAGGGAGTAGGAGAAAGGGGGCAGGGGACAGAGAGTATGGGTCAGGGTTCTGGGAGTAGAGGGACAGGGAGTAGGTCTCAGGGAGTAGGGGACAGGGAGTAGGGGACAGTGAGTAGGGGACAGGGAGTAGGTCTCAGGGAGTAGGGGACAGAGAGTAGGGGACAGTGAGTAGGGGACAGAGTGTAGGAAAAAGGGAGTAGGGGAAAGAAAGGAATAGGGGTCAGGGAGTAGGAGATAGAGAGTAGTGGACAGGGAGTAGGGGTTAGGGAGTAGGAGAAAGGGCATAGGGGACAGAGAGTGTGGGACAGGGAGTAGGAGAAAGGGAGTAGGGGACAGAGAGTAGGGACAGGGAGTGGGACAGGGAGTAGGGGACAGAGAGTAGGGGACAGAGATTAGGGGACAGGGAGTGGGGACTGGGAGTAGGGGACAGGGAGTGGGGACAGAGAGTATGGGACAGAGAGTAGGGGACAGGGAGTGGGGACAGGGAGTAGGGGACAGGGAGTGGGGACTGGGAGTAGGGGACAGAGAGTAGTGGACAGGGAGTAGGAGAAAGCGAGTGGGGAGAGGGAGTAGGGGACAGGGAGTAGGGGACAGGGAGTAGGGGACAGAGAGTAGTGGACAGAGAGTAGGGGACAGGGAATAGGGGACAGGGAGTTAGGGGACAGGTGTGAGTGTGTCACCGTGCTAGTGCAGTCTGTAGCTCCTCCTCCTTCCTAGCGAGCTGAGCCTTTAACTCTGCGATCTGCGCCTGCAAGTCTGCAATCTGTTCCTGTAAGTCGTTTGACTCCGCCTCCAGCTTCCTCTTCAGCTTGTCCAGCTCTTGACGTGTCTTTTCTTCTTTCTTTAAACGCACTGTAGGTCAACAGTCAACACCACAAATTAGCATTAGCAATATTTATTATTATTATTATTATTATTATTATTATTATTATTCGTGTTCATTCTGCACACCTTCCAGTTCTGAAATCATGGACTCGTGCTTGTTCTTAAGCTTGGTCAGGTTTTTAGATTTCTCCTCTTCTTCAGCCAGATTAGCACTAAAATCGGCAACACGCTCCTCTAACAGCTTCCTCTCCTACACACACACACACACACACACACACACACACACACACACACACACACAAGTAAGAAAACTGTCTACATACACTGCCATAAAAATGTTCATCACTGGGGCTGAATTCAGGCATAACAGGAAGTAGAACAGCATTTGTATGGGATGTAAATCCACCTTCAGAAGTTTGTTGTTGTGGTCCTCCATCACCAGCAGGTCGTCCTCCAGTTTCTTGATCTTTCCCTCACAAGTGACCTTCTCCAGCTGAAGCTTTTGTCGTGCATCCTCCTCTTCCTCTAGGTGTTCCTCCAGTTCCTAAATGCAGTACCATCATTACCATCACCCATACACACTAGGATACACTCCTGCATGATCTAAACACCTGGACACCCCAGCATCACCATAAGCTCTGTCACAAAACACATAAGTTCACTATATCAGTGTAACACACCTGGATCTGCTGCTGCATCTTCTTCTTGTCAACCTGCAGGGTGGCACTCCGCTCCTCCTCCTCCTCCAGGCGTGCTTCCATTTCATGAAGGATCTCCTCCAGCTCCTGCTTCTTAGCGGCTAAACGTACTCGCATCTCCTCCGCCTCGGCATAAAGCTCAGTCTCAGCCTGAAGCTGCTCCTGCAGAGTGTTCCTCTCCTCCACCAGCTAAATAAAACATCAGTAACATCAGTAAGAATCTATTACAGCAGAAGTGAAAACAGTTAAACTGTGTAACAAATGTCCATCCATCCAGGACAGGTGTCTCTGACTATCTGACCTGTAACTGATCAACTCCTCACCTGTGTGTGTTTCAGCGTAATATCTTTTAGCTCTGTCTCATACTTCTGTGCTGAATCTTTGGCTTTCTGAAGCTCCTCCTCTTTGAGACCTAGCTCCTCCTCTTGACGTGTCACCTGGAGTAGAGGCTTTACCTGTAAAAAGGAAACCCTCTCACCCTTAGCTAAGGCAATCTGTTGGTCCTTCAGTAAACTCACTTGTACATTCAGATTCATTATAAACACACACTGGTGTCTGACCTTAGTGAAGAGTCTCCACCACTGCCAGTTCCTGAGCTTCAGATAAGCAGCACAGTTCCTCTGGATCACTCGCATCGCTGTGAGCTGCTGCTGACGCTTAGCAAATGCCCTGAACACACACACACACACACACACACACACACACACACACACACACACAGTAAGTATAACTCAAACCTGTGTTCTAGACACTCTGACAATGTGTGGTGGGTGTGGTCTTTACTTTCTGGCAAGGAAGCCACGGGCCTGAGCCTGGAAGGCGATAATAATGACAGTGATCTTGAGGTCGCGCTCCTCCTCCAGCTGAGCCAGGACCCCAGTCCTGAAAAAAATCTTACTCTGTCCAATCCGGTACAGGTTAGGGTCTAAGTCCAGATGCTTAATCTACAACAGAATGAAGGATAAGTGTAGCACTGCTGATGATTCATAAAGGATAATAAAGGATAAGAAATATAAATAAGCATAATAAAGGATTAATAAAGTCATGGATCTATATTCAGTAGTTTGATCTTATACAGACTACTGAATAAACTAAACTGAATAAACTCACCATCAGGATGCAGGCCTGTTTTCCATCCATGAAGCCCTTTGGAATGGCATTGGCTGCCAAAATCTCATACCTGCACATCACGATGCGATAATAAGGTATAAGGCAAAGTATAAAGGTGCAATTATTTATATGTTAATAATTAAATTATTAGTTATTTATACAATAGTCAAATCGTGTGTGTGTGTGTGTGTCTGCATGTGTGTGTGTGTGTGTGTGTGTGTGTGTGTGTGTGTGTGTACCTCTGTCTGAACTCCTGGAAGACGATGCGGTTGGGGAAACCCTGTCTGCAGATCCTGATTCCCTCCAACACACCGTTACACCTGAGCTGCTCCAGAACCAGGTGAGCATCAAGCTTACCTGCCTGTGCATCACACACACACACACACACACACACACACACACACACACACACTGACAAAGCTCAGCATAATAATAATAATAATAATAATAATAATAATAATAATAATAATAATAATAATAATTAATTGTACATATCTACACTTTTTCACACCGTACTTCTGCCATCTTTTAGAACCTTTATATTAGATATTTTTCTTTTCTAGTTCTCTGTAAGTAAATTCTGAATTATATTAATTCTTTTTTTTCTTCTCCTGAGTAGTAAATAATTTCCCTGCATATTGTACTTTGGATCGTATGTGTGAGTTCTTCTGCCAAATGCCTTAAACTGAATTAGAATTACATTTGTAGTTTAAATTTGCCTCTTTAAATGTTATAAATAAAATGCCCATAATACTGATCATGTGCTGAATCTGTCCTCATCTGGTACTAAACCAGACCGTACTAAACCAGTCCGTACTAAACCAGTCCGTACTAAACCAGTCCTTACTAAACCAGTCCGTACTAAACCAGTCCGTACTAAACCAGACCATACTAAACCAGACCATACTAAACCAGTCCGTACTAAACCAGTCCGTACTAAACCAGTCCACAGTCATCTGGCCCTGACCCTTTGTGTGAGATGGTCATTCTGTGGCTGTTCCATGCAGTGCGAGAGAACACACCCTTTTCTCATGATTAGGGATGATGCAGCGGACGAAGTTGGGCTGTGTGTTGTGGAGCGTGGTCATCAGTTTAGTCAGAGACTCTTTGTAGAGCTGACCGACAGTACGGAACATTCCTTTCTTTGTTTTAGAGGAACTTGGCATGGAGCTGTCTGACATCTTCGCAATTGTCTCCAATCCCACCACACGGTCCGCTAGAGATGGAGAGAAGAGATGGAAGGAGGGAAGAGATGGAAGGAGGGAAGAGATGGAAGGACGGAATTCTCTTAATGTATAAAACTTGTCTAAATACTGCAAAGTTAATACATTTTGGAACTGATGAAATTAGTCACAGATTTGTGGTGAAACTGAAAATCTGATAAACTTCTAACTGCAACAAATTAAAGAATTGAGTCTGAACTTTTATGTTCACACTTTGGGGATGTAAAAGGGTCAGGGCTAGGGTCAGGGTTGGGGTCAGGGTTAGGGTCAGGATTAGGTTTAGGAGTTGGGGTTGGGGTTAGGGTTAGGGTTAGGGTTAGGTTTAGGAGTTAGGGTTAGGGTTAGGAGTTGGGGTTGGGGTTAGGGTTAGGAGTTAGGGTTAGGGGTTAGGGTTGGGGTTAGGGTTAGGTTAGGGAATATTCATCTCTACTCCCGAAGGAGTAGAGGAAGCACAGGCACAGACTCTTATTGATTTTTCAAGGATATTATAATACCTCTATACACTTATTCCACTATTAAACCAAAAACAATTAAGTGAAGGAAAAAAAAGAGGAATATTCTTAAATAAGGAGTGGGCCCAAGTCCAATTCTAAATAAGGAACTGGGTTCTGGTTTGGGGTGGGAATAGGGGGCTAGGTAATAGTTGGGGGTAAGGAAAGGAATGGGGGACTGGGTTATAGTTAGGGGTGGGAATAGGAGAAGAGGACTGGGTTGTAGTGGGGAGTAAGGATTGGAATAGGGGACTGGATTGTGTTTGGGGTGTGGATAGGAATGGGGCACTGGATTATGGAAAGGGGTTAGGGTAGGAATAGGGGACTGGGTTATGGTTAGGGGTCAGGATAGGAATGGGGGACTGGGTTGTGGTAAGGGGGCAGGATAGGAATAGGGGATTGGGTTATGGTTAGGGGTGAGGATAGGAGTGGGGGACTGGGTTGTGGTTAGGGGGCAGGATAGGAATAAGGAACTAGGTTATGGTTAGGGGTCAGGATGGGAATGGGGGACTGGGTTAGGGGTTAGGACAGGAGTAGGGGATTGGGTTATGTTAAGAGATAGGATGGAAATAGGGGACTAGGTTATGGTTAGGGGTCAGGATAGGAATGGGGGACTGGGTTGTGGTTTAGGGGCAGGATAGGAATAAGGACCTAGGTTATGGTTAGGGGTGAGGATAGGAGTGGGGGACTGGGTTGTGGTTAGGGGGCAGGATAGGACTAGGGAACTAGGTTATGGTTAGGGGTCAGGATGGGAATGGGGGACCGGGTTATGGTTAGGGATGAGGATAGGAGTGGGGAACTGAATTATGGTAAGGGGTTAGGATAGGAATAGGGGATTGGGTTATGTTAAGGGATAGGATGGGAATAAGGGACTGGGTTATGGTAAGGGGTCAGGATAGGAATGGGGGACTGGGTTGTGGTTTAGGGGCAGGATAGGAATAGGGAGCTAGGTTAGGTTGGGGGTCAGGATGGGAGTGGGGGACAGGGTTATGGTTAGGGGTAAGGATATGAGTGGGGGACTGGGTTATAGTAGGGGACTGGGTTGTGGTTCCGGGTAAGGATAGGATTGGGGGACTAGGGTTAGGGTTAGGGTTAGGGTCAAGGTTAGGATTAGGGTTGGGGTTAGGGTCAGGGTCGGTGTTAGGGTTAGGTTTAGGAGTTAGGGTTAGGTTTAGGAGTTGGGGTCAGGGTTAGGGTTAGCTCACCATCCTTCCACAGATCCTGCACAAAGGTACTGGATGAGTTGTTGAGCAATGCGGTGACATTATCATTCAGAGGGTCCATATTCTTTGTCAGCCATGCTACAGCGTTATAGTCCACCTGTAACACACACACACACACACACACACACACACACACACACACACACACACACACTAGATGTAAAATTTCACACAGGGTATTGTGGGCTTCTAAATTGCACATAAAGGAAAGCCACAGAACCAGTGATTGCTCTACTCACCCGACCAGCATAGTGCAGCACAGAGAAGACGGTTTTGTCCTTCAGCTGTTTGGGTTTGGTGAATTTCAAATGATTGGCATGTTGGTTTGTGAGCTTCTCTACAAACGACACGTCTGTGGCTTTAGGGAACCAACACTCCTCATCCAGCAGGGCCAAAATACCTGGGGGGTTAGTCTGTACTCAACACACACACACACACACACACACACAGGTTACTAAAGAGGTGAATTAGTTTAACTAATCACTGAAACACTGGATGTTACTAAATGTGATGAATATAAGTTTCTTGCTGTGACATGTTTATTGTTACACTGTAATGTCTTGTATAGTTTGTCTGCACTGTCTTTTGTCCTGACTGTCTTGTGTCCCACACTGTCTTCTTGTCTTGTGTCCCATACTGTCTTCTTGTCTTGTGTCTCACACTGTCTTCTTGTCTTGTGTCCCACACTGTGTACACCAGGTTGTACAGATACACTTTATGTGACTAACTTACTCCAGTCCTTATCTCTGTGCTGTTCTCTGTAGCTCCCTGGTCCTGGGGGACGTCGTGTCATGTCACTGTGTACTGTGTCACATATATATGGTGTAAATGACCATAAGAGCTTCTCTCTTGACCAAGCCACCTCTGAACAAGGCCATTAACCCCCAATTAACCCTTTACCCTCAAGAAGGGCATCTGCCAAATGCCATAAATAGAACAGAACATACACTAACACAAGGCTGTTGTTCACCACTATGGGAGTGCAGAGATCCATCTCAAAATGTTCTGATGTATTTTTACTCATTTTCTGTCACTAACTTCTGCTCTGTTTTAAACATCTGGTGATATTAGAAGCCTACAGTGACTAATGCTGTACTTTCACTTTATTTGTAAAGCACTTTTAACAGTGGACAAACACACAGTGTTACAGCACACTCTAGGTGAAGCTCTTTCTTTTCCATCTTAAACCCTGCACTACATGAACTCTTAGTCATTGTCCTCATAATGACTTTGGTCAGTGTGTGACACATTTCTGTCCAACATGAAGATATCAACACACACTGACCGGCCTCTCGATGAGCTCGATGCAGGGCTGCAGGTCGAGACCGAAGTCGATGAAGTTCCACTCGATGCCCTCGCGCTGATACTCCTCCTGCTCCAGGATGAACATGGTGTGGTTGAAGAGCTGCTGCAGCTTCTCGTTAGTGTAATTAATACACAGCTGCTCAAACGAGTTGTCCTGCAGAGCAATTATCATAACCGTTAATCTCACCACTTAGTAATCATTTCTGATTTATCACAATGTTGTGAGAATCCAAAACATTAGGCAATAGATTTCAGAGGATGTTTTAGAGTCTTCAGTAAAAGTCTTATAATCATTATTTTAAAATGTATTTCTCTGTTTTTCTAAACAGAAGATCATTAAAAAGGAATTCCACATGACAGATATTTTAGTCCAGTTTGATATTGTAAACTGTGATCAACATGTGAATGTAGTGAAAGTGATGATGTCATTCCCCTAAAACCTCTCACACCTCGAAGATCTCGAAGCCAGCGATGTCTAAGATGCCGAGAAAAGATGCTCCTTGACGTTTGGTTTTATCCAGAGCTTTGTTAACACGAGAAAGAATCCAGCGGAACAAACGCTCATACGTTGCCTTTGCTAAAGCCTCCACAGCAAAATCAGCCTACACACACACACACACACACACACACACATAAACATAACGCAAGATGTATTTAATAGCATTTGTTCTATAATCTGAAGACTAGAATGACTGCCCCGTGCTGGTAACAGTGTGGTGCTGCTACCTGCTCTTTGGTCTGAGCTTTCTGTACGACCTCTCGGCCGACTTTAATGCGTGGCGTCAGGATGGCGCGAGTGAAATCGGTCACGTTGATGCCTGACAGGTGACAGACCTTCTGTGCAGCTGTGGGACAGACATGATCTTGTCATTTTGTACTAACTTTCAGCTTCTGTTTTTATTGTAAAAATCTCATGAAGTTACAGAAGTGTGTTTTGGTGTGAACTCTGACCGGTGTTGTCAGGCATGGTGGCCTGTTCCTGGTTCCTCTCTTTCTTAAACTCGATGTTGCCAAGCTGCAGCACTGTGGACACCACCTTCAGGATTCCTGATCAGTAAACACATCACACCCTAATTTACATTCAGCTTACAAAAACATATTTATAACTTTCATCTCTTGTCATGTTGCTCGAGGAAACGTCCTTAGATTTTACAGTCAATCCTCTTTTATCTCAATTTTTTAAAAATCTCCATGGCAACGCTTTCCATTGGTTTGTTACCTATTCTTTCCTCTTCTGTTAAGCCCATGATGGTCATTGCCTCCATTGTTTCATCGTACATCTCATCGTCCTGATTACCCGGGACCTGGACATGTCCTGCTACCAGGAAGCGGTAGTTATTGAAGTTCTCCAGCAGAAGTTCCTCTGGGGAAAGATAGGAAAGACCACATGATGAAGAGCAAGGAGAATGAGCACACCATCCACCCCACTGTGTGCTGACATACACACTCCTCAAGAGTGTCTTTTTGTGAAAGATCTATGAGCCACTGGACTGTTCAGACTGTCATAATATCAGGACTGCCAGGAAGATGATAAACACGCCCACTCTCTATTCTGGATACGCCCACGCTCAATGTTAAATACACCCACTCTCCACCCACAAATACCCCCAATTAATCCCAACCATGACCACCCCCCACCAGCCCCACTAACACCCTCACCCACCCCAGACTAACTGGGATAAGGTCTTGATAAGAGCCGAAATGTCACAACCGTAATAATGTGCACTAGTTTAGTTACCCCGCAGTTTCTCCTTGGCTCCTGCCACCATGTAGTAGAAGATATGGAAAGCTCTCTCTGTTTTGGCCTGTCGGATACAGCGAGACTTCTCCAGCAGGTCTGAAGCTGAGCTCAGGAAACACAGTTAGTGTGTGGGATGTTCTTTATGGGGTACACAGGTGTACTGGTCTTTAGTACACAGGTGTACTGGTCTTTAGTACACAGGTGTACTGGTCTTTAGTACACAGGTGTACTGGTCTTTAGTACACAGGTTTACTGGTCTTTAGTACACAGGTTTACTGGTCTTTAGTACTCAGGTTTACTGGTCTTTACTGGTATGTGGTGTGTGTGTGTGTGTGTGTGTGTGTGTGTGTGTGTGTGTGTGTGTGTGTGTACAGTATGTGGTGTGTGTGTGTGTGTGTGTGTGTGTGTGTGTGTGTGTGTGTGTGTGTGTGTGTGTGTGTGTGTGTGTGTGTGTGTGTACAGTATGTGGTGTGTGTGTGTGTGTATGTGTGTGTGTGTGTGTGTGTGTGTGTGTATGTGTACAGTATGTCGTGTGTGTGTATGTGTGTGTGTGATGTGTACAGTATGTGGTGTGTGTGTATGTGTGTGTGTGTGTGTGTGTGTATGTGTGTGTGGTGTGTGTGTGATGTGTGTTTGAGTGTGTGTGTGTGTGTGTGTTTGAGTGTGTGTGTGTATTGTGTGTTTGGTTTGATGTGTGTGTTGTGTTTTAATTGTTTTTTTTTGTTTGTTTGTGTATTGTTTTTTTTGGTTTTGTTTTTTTATTTTTTTTTATTATTAATTTTTTTTTTTTTTTTTTTATTATTTTTTTTTTTTTTTTTTTTTTTTTAATATTTTTTTTTTTTTTTTTTTTTTTTTTTTTTTTTTTTTTTTTTTTTTTTTTTTTTTGTTTTTTGTTTTTTTTTTTTGTGTGTGTGTTTGAGTGTATAAGGATACAGGTTTCGATATTTGCCCCGACGATGTAGCCGGTTACATCAAAGTTAATCCTGATGAATTTACCCTGTGGAAGAAGCAGAGGAATAACAGGATGTTGAATGATGTCACTGAGTTTTACTTCCTGTCTGCTGAAGGAAGTGAACACTGTAAAGGCAGAAACTCACAAATCTTGAAGAATTGTCATTCTTAATGGTCTTGGCGTTACCAAATGCCTCCAGAATAGGATTGGCCTGCAGAAGCTGCTTCTCCAGCTCCCCCTACAGGCAGGATAGAGAACACCGGGTAAACATCATCAGTCACACACCCACACAGGCGTGCACGCAGCCCGGCATGTTTACAGCAGAAACTTCCTGTTAGTCTGATTCCTCTGTAAACGTCCACAATCAGATGGAGAATGTGATGCTCCATCAGACAAACGTCTGTAACTCAGGAGATAAAGCAGCTTTACAGAGTGTGGCATTAATGAGCTCCCAACAGTCAGCAGGAGACAATCTGTGTTCTTATGGAAAGGGTTAGTAAACTGATAGAAGTGTCGCTGACTAAGTCACTGAGTCACTAAGTCACTGAGTCACTGAGTCACTGAGTCACTAAGTCACTGAATCACTGAGTCACTGAGTCACTAAGTCACTGAATCACTGAATCACTGAGTCACTGAATCACTGAATCACTGAGTCACTGAATCACTGAGTCACTGAGTCACTGAGTCACTAAGTCACTGAATCACTGAATCACTGAGTCACTGAATCACTGAGTCACTGAATCACTGAATCACTGAGTCACTGAGTCACTAAGTCACTAAGTCACTAAGTCACTGAATCACTGAGTCACTAAGTCACTGAGTCACTGAGTCACTAAGTCACTAAGTCACTGAGTCACTGAATCACTGAGTCACTGAGTCACTAAGTCACTGAGTCACTGAGTCACTAAGTCACTGAGTCACTGAGTCACTGAGTCACTAAGTCACTGAATCACTGAATCACTGAGTCACTGAGTCACTGAGTCACTAAGTCACTGAGTCACTGAGTCACTGAGTCACTGAGTCACTAAGTCACTGAGTCACTGAGTCACTAAGTCACTAAGTCACTGAGTCACTGAGTCACTAAGTCACTGAATCACTAAGTCACTGAGTCACTAAGTCACTGAATCACTAAGTCACTGAGTCACTGAGTCACTAAGTCACTGAGTCACTGAGTCACTAAGTCACTGAGTCACTAAGTCACTGAATCACTAAGTCACTGAGTCACTAAGTCACTGAGTCACTGAGTCACTAAGTCACTGAGTCACTGAGTCACTAAGTCACTGAGTCACTGAGTCACTGAGTCACTAAGTCACTGAGTCACTGAGTCACTGAGTCACTAAGTCACTGAGTCACTAAGTCACTGAATCACTAAGTCACTGAGTCACTAAGTCACTGAGTCACTAAGTCACTGAGGCACTAAGTCACTGCGTCACTGAGTCACTAAGTCACCGAGTCACTCAGTCACTGAGTCACTAAGTCACTGAGTCACTAAGTCACTGAGTCACTAAGTCACTGCGTCACTGAGTCACTAAGTCACTGAGTCACTCAGTCACCGAGTCACTGAGTCACTAAGTCACTGAGTCACTGTAGATAAATTATAGGTTTATATTGAAATAAAAAATGAAGCCGGTTTGATTTGCAGTAATGACTTGAGCTTGTTCTAACTGCTGGGCTTTACATGGCTCCTGCTGCAGAGGGACGAGGACAAAGGAAGGAAACTTTAACACATGAATCAATCAGATGGGATTTATTATTAACTCCGCTGTGCTGCGTGAGAGACTCACCCTGATATCAGAGAGGAAAGAGAAAAGGGCGATGTGTACCCAAGAGAGGGGAGAGAGCCGGAGGGGTGGAGGACACCAGAAACATCAGACACTAACAGAAATAAAAAGAGACACGGAGCAGGAGAACAGGAAATAAGGAAAGATGAGAGAGAGAGAGAGAGAGAGAGAGAGAGAGAGAGAGAGAGAGAGAGAGACAGAGAGAGACAGAGAGAGACAGGCAGAGAGAGAGAGAGACACAGAGAGAGACAGGCAGAGAGAGAGGGGGAGAGGGAGAGAGAGAGACAGACAGAGAGAGAGAGAGAGAGAGAGAGAGAGAGAGAGAGCTCGCGATCAGAGAGAGAGCGACTCGATCAGTCATCTCTGACTGTCGCTACTCTCTCTCCGTCTCTCACTCTCGACTCCACCACAGACCACACTCCCCACAGAAGAGACCCAACAGCAAATAGCAGCGACATTCCTCTATATACTCTATTGTATAGCTAGACCAGACATATATTACATATAGCTACAGTCAGATAGATGATGACACAGAGTATATACATCAGAGATATATTGATATATATATATAACAGACTCTAGATATAGCAGATAGAGATCTAGAGATATAGAGATATATATATATAGATAGAGAGATATACTATGAGATACTTCTCATATATATATAATATTCACACACATATCTATACATTCATATCTACTAATTTTTATATTTATATATAGCTATCGACGTATATCATATCTATAGAGATATATATATATATATATCTATATATATGATCTCATAGACAGGCATATAGATATGTTGTATATTTATATATATAGATCACATATACAGCAATCTCATCTATAGATATATATATATATATATATATATATATATATATATATATATATATATACAACATGCATATATATATACAATAGTCAGATAGCTATATTATAAGAATATATACATACATATATATATATATTAGTAGTTTTTGTAATATATATGACCTATCCATACTATGATATACTATATATATATATATATATATATATATATATACAATTCATATATATATATATACATATATATATATATATACATATGATATATATACATCTTCCATATATATTATATATCACCTTCATCATATATATATATATATATATATATATATATATATCTACATCATCGATAATATCACTACCTACACAACATTCATATATACTATACTTTCTATATACTATTCTACAGTCATCTACTATATTTTGTATATCTTTATATATACTATCAACTACATATATATCTATATATATCTATGATATATAGATATGATATATATATATACATTCATCTATATATTTATATATAGACAACATAGATACATATATATATATATATGTGTCTATTTATATATATACCTACATTATATATATATATATATAATATATCTCTCATAATCTCATATATGCTCTACTATATCATACTACTCCTCTCACATCTCTCTCGCTCTACTCTCCTCTCTCTCTCTCTATCCTTCAGCTCTCCTCTCTCGCTCTCTCATCTCTCATATCTCTCTCTCTTCCTCGATATATACAGGCGTAGATAGAGAGAGCTAGAGAGAGAGACATGTCATCAGAGAGAGCGTTGAGAGATGACAGATACATCATACGAGAGAGAGTATACCCTACATATACAAAGAGAGAGAGAGAGAGAGAGAGATATGATGAAAAAATGTGCACTATTGTGACTACACCCTCTACCAAACTGTCTCTGTCTCTCTCTCTCTTTCTCGCTCTCACACACACACACACACACACACACACACACACACACACACACACACACACACACACACACACACACACACACACAGTGTGTGTTCTGCATGTGTTGTATTCCTGATGCTCATTAACACTATTATGCATTATAAACTACAGTACAAACAGAAGGAGTTATAACCTGTGTGATTAATGTGTGTGACAGGAAATGACTTCCAGTCCAACAGGAAGAACACTCTCATGCTCACAAACCAGGTGACACTGTTTCAGTGCCAGTGTATCGCTGACAGTGAAAGAGTTTAATCTCAGATGGGGGAAAGACATCTGTCCATCACACCATTTTACAGATTAAGATTTCTTTTAAGATGACAGTTTTAAGATAAAATCAGCAATTTTCCTTGTGTGTCCCTCCATGTAAGACTTTCTCACACTCATCACGCTGTGAGTGGCGTCCGGGGGCTGGATATAAGGTGAACAACATGGTGCTGACAGTGAGAAGCGTCCACAGTCGTCCTGCTCAGTGTTCAGCTCTCTGACTGACCCTCAGACGGAGACGAGTGTGTGTGAACCTGAACACCACACACACATCATCTGTACACACCTTTTACACCTCATCTACATTTTATTCTGCGTTACTGAGACCAGAGACAAGGATGACGTTTCCTTTACAAACACTTTACAGACAGAACACAATCTTTACCAAAGCGTTTGTTCAGACAGATAATGTGTAAGTGATCAAGGCAACTGAGAACCAAACCTAAACCCATCTGAAGCTGCTGTCAACATGTCTGTGTTGTATTTTTACATGAGACACTGTCCATTTTGTGCCCTATCATGTCCTTGATGGCGACGCCACCGTCCCCTGAACTGTTGAAAATTGTTCTGCAGCCACTAGATGGCGTCAATGTTGACTTGACTTCTGCTCTCAGCTGCTGTCATGTTGTCCACCATATATACAGTCATTAGAACATG
>NC_062522.1:34243779-34251279 GCF_022655615.1 Tachysurus fulvidraco | reverse complement strand
TTAGCTTATCTTAGCGTTAGCCTAGCTTAGCTTATCTTAGCGTTAGCCTAGCCGCCTGTCTCAAGCTAACGGTTACTAACAGAAATTTAGTTTGTTTCCAGAACATTAGCAGAGGGAATTAGCCACATTGGGGTTGACGTTTTCAGATTTGAGAAATCAGTTAGTTCATGTGTTTAATTCAGTTATTAATATATTACTGATTAAGCTGTGAGCTCAAGTTATTAAAAAATATAGTAATTAATAAAAGAGTAAAGTTTAAAGTCACCGCTCTTCAGGTCTGTGATGGACGCCATTATGGTGTTACGGGTTGCCAGATTGTTATATCCTGCGTACTGCATGTGCATTTACAATAAATTTTGTTATTCCAAGATTACATGAAAATAGGTTTTGATATCTTAAGATGACAAGAAATAAGATCATGTGAAGACAGAACAGAAAAATATAAATAATATATGGCCTTTCTGGACTTCCATGAGTTTCAGAAAAAAATGAGAATGAGATCTGTATTTAAAAACACACACAGAACTGTCCTAATGTTATTATATTATATTATATTGGTATTATATTATATTAAATTTTATTGGTATTTTAAATTATAAACCATACTCAATTTTAAATCTGTAATAATTTCAAATGTTATAATTTAATGTTATTTCATATTAATATTCATATATATTTAATGTTAATATCTTACCTGGTTGTAATGTTAAATATGTAACATAAGTTTCATATAACAATAAATTGTTGAATCTTGACTTTGGTTAAAAAATATTGCTTTTTCTTCTGACAAACTGTCAGATTTCTGTGTCTCTGTATCTACAGTTAAAATAAATGGTTCATCATTTATTAAACATGTTTATTTGTATATTATTGTTCAGGTTAAAAATTAAAAGCTCAATCTGGCAACTCTCTCTCTCTCTCTCACACACACACACACACACACACACACACACACACACACACACAAGTCGAAAGTCACGAAGCTTTTATTGTCATTACACCATATATAACTGTTACAGTACACAGTGACATGAGACAACATTCCTCCAGGATCAGTGTGTTACATAACGCTATAAGGACTTAGTAAGTGTCCTAGATACATAAAGTGTATCTGTGTAACCTGGTGTACACAGTGCAGGACAAAAGACAGTACAGTGCAGGACAAAAGACAGTACAGTGCAGGACAAAAGACAGTACAGTGCAGGACAAAAGACAGTACAGTGCAGGACAAAAGACAAAAAAGACAGTACAGGACAAAATAATAAAAAAGACAGTGCAGGACAAAAGACACACACTTTATCTATCTCTCTGAAACACAAAATAAAGAATAATGTATATTGTATAACGTTATTATGAAAAATATCTCAGATAATATCGCAGATCGTGACACGTATCTCTTCCCCGGAAGCAGAAGTCACATTACCACTTCCGGTTGCCTTCCGTAGCTGACGTACAGGTGGATGTGTATGAAGCTGCGATGGCTGGAACAGCGTTAAAAAGATTAATGGCGGAATATAAACGTAAATAATTCTCTGTTTATTAAATACGACATGCTGTTTTGTAGTGAGCGGCTATCTGACTAGGCTGTGCTAGGCTAATCTAATGTCTGTGTGAGAGTGTGTGTGTTTGTGAGTGCGTGTGTGTTCTTTCATGTTTGTGTGTGTTCGTGTGTGTGTTCAAGTTTATGTGTGTGTTCATGTTTGTGTGCGTGTGTGTGTGTGTTCTTTCATGTTTGTGCGTGCATGTGTGTGTGTGTTCATGTTTATGTGTGTGTTCATGTTTATGTGTGTGTTCATGTTTGTGTGCGTGTGTGTGTGTTCTTTCATGTTTGTGCGTGCATGTGTGTGTGTGTTCATGTTTATGTGTGTGTTCATGTTTGTGTGCGTGTGTGTTCTTTCATGTTTGTGCGTGCATGTGTGTGTGTGTTCATGTTTGTGTGTGTGTGTGTTCATGTTTGTTTGTGTGTGTGTGTTCATGTTTTTGTGTGTGTGTGTTCATGTTTTTGTGTGTGTGTGTTCATGTTTGTTTTTGTGTGTGTGTTCATGTTTTTGTGTGTGTGTTCATGTTTGTTTGTGTGTGTGTGTTCATGTTTTTGTGTGTGTGTGTTCATGTTTTTGTGTGTGTGTGTTCATGTTTTTGTGTGTGTGTGTTCATGTTTTTGTGTGTGTGTGTTCATGTTTTTGTGTGTGTGTTCATGTTTTTGTGTGTGTGTGTGTGTTCATGTTTTTGTGTGTGTGTGTTCATGTTTTTGTGTGTGTGTGTTCATGTTTGTTTGTGTGTGTGTTCATGTTTGTGTGTGTGTGTGTGTGTTCATGTTTTTGTGTGTGTGTGTTCATGTTTTTGTGTGTGTGTGTTCATGTTTTTGTGTGTGTGTGTGTGTTCATGTTTTTGTGTGTGTGTGTTCATGTTTTTGTGTGTGTGTGTTCATGTTTTTGTGTGTGTGTGTTCATGTTTTTGTGTGTGTGTGTTCATGTTTTTGTGTGTGTGTGTTCATGTTTTTGTGTGTGTGTGTCATGGGCAGAGATCATGTGGTTCTTGTTTTCTGAAGGTTTGTAATGTAAATAATGAACAGATAAAACACTGCACTGTCACAGTGACATCATTAATAACGTTTATAACCACCAATGACCAGTCAAATGACTTCAGGATTGCAAGCTGTCCTTGTTTTACAGTTAAGTTCAAACTGTGTGTGTGTGTGTGTGTGTGTGTGTGTGTGTGTGTGTGTGTGTGTGTGCGCGCGTGCGTGCAAATCTGTGCCCTGTTTCATCCTCAGAACTCACTCTGAATCCTCCAGAAGGCATCGTTGCAGGTAAAACACTGCTGCTGCCCCTTGCACACACCTTGCACACACCTTGCACACACCTTGCACACACCTTGCACACACCTTGCACACACCAGTCCACTAACACTAATCATACACTGTAAAGTGCACTAGACCACGTGTCACCCTCACACCAGGCATCATGAGTGTGTCTCCTGTCTTCTGCAGAAAAGCTCCTGAACATTTATTACACCAATCTTCTGCTGCTTGTGTTTTCAGACAGAAATGTGCCCTGATTTCTATCTTATGTAAATGTACACACCGTTTCAGAAGATTTAATTATGTGGGCTTTTAATGAAACTTATAAATAAGTGATTAATAAGAAGTCGTCTTTATCTGTTATTTACACACAATTTTGTGTGTGTGTGTCTCATGCAGCTACATCACCTAGGGTTAGGGTACGGTGTGTACAGCTGTGATACGGTCTCATGCAGCTACATCACCTAGTGTTAGGGTACGGTGTGTACAGCTGTGATACGGTCTCATGCAGCTACATCACCTAGGGTTAGGGTACGGTGTGTACAGCTGTGATACGGTCTCATGCAGCTACATCACCTAGGGTTAGGGTACGGTGTGTACAGCTGTGATACGGTCTCATGCAGCTACATCACCTAGTGTTAGGGTACGGTGTGTACAGCTGTGATACGGTCTCATGCAGCTACATCACCTAGGGTTAGGGTACGGTGTGTACAGCTGTGATACGGTCTCATGCAGCTACATCACCTAGTGTTAGGGTACGGTGTGTACAGCTGTGATACGGTCTCATGCAGCTACATCACCTAGTGTTAGGGTACGGTGTGTACAGCTGTGATACGGTCTCATGCAGCTACATCACCTAGTGTTAGGGTACGGTGTGTACAGCTGTGATACGGTCTCATGCAGCTACATCACCTCCACATGTCACCTACACATTGGACCCTTCTCACACATGTACTTATCACTACCATTTCCCAACATTGTCACCACGTGTTAATAAAGGGTGTGACCTGCGCCTCTGAGTTCTGTGTGTGTCCTTCTGTTAATGTGTGTGTGTGTGTGTGTGTGTGTGTGTGTGTGTGTGTGTGTGCGTGCATGTGTCTGTGAGTGAGACAGGTCCCGTAAACGAAGAGAACTTCTTTGAGTGGGAAGCATTGATCATGTGAGTAAACACATGCATTAACACAGATAACTGACATCTACACACAATCAGAGGACACTAGGTAAAGAGAGTGTGTTTGTGTGTGTGTGTGTGTGTGTGTGTGTGTGTGTGTGTGTGTGTGCAGGGGACCAGAGGACACATGTTTTGAGGGTGGTGTGTTTCCTGCTCTCCTCAGTTTCCCCTCCGATTATCCACTCAGTCCTCCAAAGATGAAGTTCACATGTGACATGTTTCACCCCAACAGTGAGTCACGTGTCTTGGTGTCACACACTGAGACAGTAATAACACTGCATATCTATAATATTATTGAATTAGTGTAGAGAACACTGTGTGTGTGTGTGTGTGTGTGTGTGTGTGCGCAGTTTACCCAGATGGCCGTGTGTGTATCTCGATCCTTCACGCACCTGGTGATGATCCGATGGGGTATGAGAGCAGTGCTGAGAGGTGGAGTCCTGTACAAAGTGTGGAGAAAATCCTACTGAGCGTCATCAGCATGCTTGCAGGTACACACACACCTCCAAGCTGAAACTGTTGGGCCTGAGCAAGAAATAATCAACACTGTTTCAACTTAGTTGTGTGTGTGTGTGTGTGTGTGTGTGTGTGTGTGTGTGTGTGTGTGTGTGTGTGTGTGTGTGTGTGTGTGTGTGTGTGTGTGTGTGTCCCACAGAGCCAAATGATGAGAGTGGGGCCAATGTTGATGCCTCAAAGATGTGGAGAGAGGACAGAGACCAATTCAACAGACTTGCCAAGCAGATTGTCCGCAAATCCCTAGGACTCTAACAAACACACACACACACACACACACACACACACACACACACACACACACACACACACACAGCACTTTATCTGAGCTGAACTTTTTTCCTGATGTAGAAGTGAACGCACCCTTTCTCCTCAGCTGTTTATCAGCTCTGGTCCTCTTCTGTGATGAAGATGGAGTTATGCAGGAGGGATGAGGATGGAGGGATAGAAAGAAGAAAGTGTTTCTCTCTTTAGATGTAGATTTATTTTTTTCAGCATGTGACATACAGGTTTAGTTTAATGCTGCCTTATTAAAATGACCCCATGGGATTGTGGGTAATGACAGTGTTTTGCTATAAAAGCATGTTGCAGTTTAACTTGTTTTAAGGTTTGTGTTGATTTGTTTCTCTGCAGTGACAATATGCAACAATAAAACCACCTCAACCATCTACTGTGTGTGTGTGTGTGTGTGTGTGTGTGTGTGTGTGTGTGAGAGAGAGAGAAACACGTGTCTGTGTGTTCCCTGTGTGTGTGTGTGTGTGTGTGTGTGTGTGTGTGTGTGTGTGTGTGTGTGTGAGAGAGAGAGAGAAACACGTGTTCTCTGTGTGTGTTTCTCTGTGTTTGTTTCTCTGTGCTTGCCTGTGTTCCACAAGGTTCTGTTTTAGGCCCATTTCTTTTACCCCACTGTTACACTGATGACACACAGCTGTATGTTTCAGCTCAGTCAGATGTGAGACACCAGATTAATAAGACTGAAGATTGTATGAAGGACATCAGACAGTGGACACTTACTAACTTCCTCTTGTTTAACTCTGACACACAGAAGATCTTGTACCAGGACCACAGACAGTCAGAAGTAAGCTTTCTGATTACAGAGTAACTCTGGATGGTCTTTCTGTTACATCATGTGCAGCAGTAAAAGACCTCGGTGTGATTATTGATACCGGTCTCTCATCTGAAGCCGTTTTGGCTCCCTGTCAAATTTCACACTGATTATAAAATACTATTACCAAAGTCTCCAGCAGGGGGCAGAGCTTTTTCTTTCAGATCCTCACAGACTTCATACCCCTAACCCTAATGTCTCAGTGTCAGAGTTTATGTCCAGGCTGAAAACACATTTGTTTACTCCAGCTTTTTATAAATAGTTTAGTTTTTCTTTTCCAAGTTTTATACAAGACATATAACATAGCATCAATGTAATTTTATTCATTTTATAATAGACTTCACAGCTGATGGTTGAAGTTCTCAGGTCTCAGAAACTGAACAGATTTTTTTCACTGAAATGATGAGAAAACGTTTAAAGTATAAAACCTTTAAATATGTTTTTTTTTTTTTTTTACTTTTCTTCTCTTAAACGAGACAACAAGAGGGCGCTGTTTTCACGTGAAACCCCGGAAGTGTAGCTGTGCTTTTGAACTCCATTTCCCATGGTGCACTGCGGCGGTGTTTCTCTGAGGAGAATATGGCTGCGCGCTGAACACAGATTCAGCTTCACATTTACATTTCCGCCTTAATTAAGACACAAACACCGCGCACTGACTTTGTAATTATGTCTACATTTTTATTGTTAATTAACAATGAGAAGTAAAAAATAAAGACTTTACGAAGCAGCGTCTTTGTTTTGAAGCTTCAGGAAGTGACAGTGACAAGTTTAATATAATGTTTATTAAAGCGGTGAAGTCGGAGTGTGTTAATGAGGTGAGATAGCAGAGTGTTCAGCTCGGGGTTCTAACATCATTAATAATCATGTCCATGTTCGGAGATCTATTTGAAGAGGAAGAAGAAGAGAGCACAACTAACACCATCACCCAGAGTAAAGGTGAGTGTGTGTGTGTGTGAGAGAGAGAGAGAGAGAGAGAGAGTGTGTGTGTGAGAGTGAGAGTGTGTGTGATTGTGAGAGTGAGTGTGTGTGAGAGAGAGTGTGTGTGTGTGTGTGAGAGAGAGAGAGAGTGTGTGTGTGTGTGTGTGTGAGAGAGAGAGAGAGAGTGTGTGTGAGTGAGTGAGTGAGTGTGTGTGTGTGTGTGTGAGAGAGAGAGAGTGTGTGTGAGTGAGAGTGTGTGTGTGATTGTGAGAGTGAGTGTGTGTGTGTGTGTGTGTGTGTGTGAGAGAGAGAGAGAGAGAGTGTGTGTGTGTGTGTGTGTGTGATGTGTAAGTGACATCTGTGTGATGATTATATTCACATGTGATTTATGTCTCTGTCCCAACAGTAATGACACAACACTTTCTCCTCCTCAGCTTTTGTCTCTAATTCACTCTAGAGAGAACTCAGCAGTACTAACTCAGTGTTCTCTAGTAGTCGACACTGTGGTGTTAGTGACGTGTGTGTGTGTGTGTGTGTGTGTGTGTGTGTGTGTGTGTGTGTGTGTGTGTGTGTGTTATAGGGAAGGTATGTGAGCCGCCACGTCCTCGAGGGAAGCTGAAGCTGAGCGGAATTAGAAATCAGGGATCAACATGTTACCTCAACTCACTGCTGCAGACTTTGTTACACACACCTGAGTTTAGAGGTGAAGCACAACACACACACACACACACACACACACACACCTGCCTGAGTTCAGAGGTAAGACACAGACGCAGGTTTAACTCATTGTGTGTTTCCACAGAGGAGTTGTTCAGGTTAGGACCTGAGGAGCTTGGCAAGCTGGAGGATAAAGACAAACCCGATGCTAAGGTGTGTGTGGCACGTTTGTGTGTGTGGCACGTGTGTGTGTGTGTGTGTGTGGCATGTGTGTGTGTGGCACGTTTGTGTGGCACGTTTGTGTGGCACGTTTGTGAGACGTGTGTGTGTGTGTGTGTA
>NC_062522.1:34226279-34233779 GCF_022655615.1 Tachysurus fulvidraco | reverse complement strand
GTGTTTACGGTGTGTGTGTTCACTGCTGTGTGTGTGTGTGTGTGTGTGTGTGTGTGTGTGTGTGTGTGTGTGTGTTCACTGCTGTGTGTGTGTGTGTGTGTGTGTGTGTGTTCACTGCTGTGTGTGTGTGTGTGTGCACTTTGGATGGGTTAAATGTGGAGAACAAATTCTGAGTCTGGGTCACCGAACTTAGCCGTATGTCACATCACTTTAATTTAATTTAACTAAACAGGACTAAAGTCCAACTTCATTCACATCCTCAAATCAAAGATTTATTGTGATTGTTCTGTGTACTAATCACTTCACCGTGTGTGTGTGTGTGTGTGTGTGTGTGTGTGTGTGTGTGTGTAGGTGCTGACTTTGCCTGCACTGGTACAGGTGTGTGTTCCATCTCCTGAATTTCTACGTGTTTGGTTGGTGGAGAAGAAAAAACTGATCAGAATCCTCAGGGGAAACCAACTCACACTCAGGTACACACACACACACACACACACACACACACACACAGAGAAACAGATACATATGTACATACATGCATATGCACATACACACACACACACATGACCAGAGTCTGTCTTTGTCTCTTAGGAAGTTGAAGTTGTCTGTGGGATCTGAGGTTTGTGTGCAGAAACTGCAGTGTGTGGAGAACCTTGGGTAAGTCAGTGTGTAATGGGTGCACACACACACACACACACACACACACTTGTTAATATGTGTATTTTTGCTGTTCAGGCTAAAGGACATCCTGCTGCGTCTGCAGGTAGATGTTGCCAAAGATGAGTTGGGCGTGTCTGATGAGCGTGTTTGTTTTCCCACTCATGAGTTTGTGTGGGAGGCAGGAATAGATTCTTCCCCTAGGGGGCTGTACCATGCAGTCTCCACCCACTGTGGAGTCTCACCTGAGAACCTGCTACTTGCTAAACACCTGCCTGAACAGCACACTTGGCTTACTATCAACTACGTGGTGAGATAGTGAGAGTGAGACAAACGAAGGGAGATAGAAAGACAAAGAGTGAGACAGATTGAATTAAACAACAGAATAATGTGTGTGTGTGTGTGTGTGTGTGTGTGTGTGTGTGTGTGTGTGTGTGTGTGTGTGTGTGTTCAGATTCAGGCATTGTCCAAACAGAAGAAGAAGAAACAGAATAAGAATAACAGTAAAGGTGTTAACCTGCAGGGGGCACCATACTGCTTGAGAGATGGAGACACTATAGCAGTGAAGGTACACACACACACACACACGCACAGCAACATAGAGTTTCACATTAGTGCCATTAATTCAGAACTTTATCTCTTAAGACAACATTAGTGTGTGTGTGTGTGTGTGTGTGTGTGTGTGTGTGTGTGTGTGTGTGTGTGTGTGTGTGTAGAATCTACTGATTGACAGTAATCGGGAGTTCGGTACAGTGAAAAATGAGCACACACTAAGAGAGCAAAGGTGAGACACACACACACACACACATACACACACACACACACACACACACACACAGATAAATGTATTAATGTGTTTTTCCTCTGCTAGAGAATACAGTAGGTGCCCAGGGAAAAGAAGGAACAGAAAAGCAGAAGTAGCCTTGTCAATCAACGTGGGTGTGTTCAGATAGCCGTCTCCTCTGGGAGCTGCCCGTTGGTGCCATTTCAGTCCCTAACCCAAACAGAGCTGCTAATTCAGTGGTGGTGTTACACTGAGTCAGTGTGAGAGAGAAGGTCTGCTGCAAAGGATCAGAAAATATCCAGTGTTTGTGTGGGTGATGTCACCTCTTCACACTGTGATGTAACGGTAGGACCGCCCCTCTGGGGATTATGGGTAAAATTACTGTGTGATTGTTCACTCTGGTCCACAATGTATTAACCTTTAATGAGCGTTAACAGTGATGACATAACAGAGGATGTCAACAAGGAGGCTGCCCCTTAGACTGTTTAAACTGTGCTCTGTGTGTGTGTGTGTGTGTGTGTGTGTGTGTGTGTGTGTGTGTGTGTGTGTGTGTGTGTGTGTGTGTGTGTGTGAGAGAGAGAGAGAGAGAGAGAGAGAACGGTAATTATATAATGATTGTTGGTGAATTATATTTTTATGTTGAGGATTGTTGCATTATGATATTTCTGTACAGTGTTTAATCTCTGGCACATTTTTTGTTTTCGACACAAAACACACACACACACACACACACTATTTTGTTTTTAATTGAACTGAGATGAATATTATGTTGATAATGAAACATTTAATTTGTCATTTTTACTGTTTGATTTTTTTTCACCGTTTATTTTAGATTCAAAATGTTTAAATATAAACAATAAAAATACAATTTTGTGTCACTGTAAATTAGCTTCATTCACATTCAGTCCTAAATGTCTGCTGGGGCTTCAGCCTGATGCTCCAATCAACAACCCAGACCCTTACCTGAGCTACCACTGTCCCTTTAGAGAAGGTTTTTATCCAGTTACCTTCTGGGCACGTGACCGACTCGTATCCAGAGTGACGTATAAAAGTGTTTGGAAGTCTCCATAACAAACATTAACTGGTTCACTGGGACACAGAAATGATGCCATCAACCTAATACCTTTTTAATAAATATACACACAAAACAAATGGTGGAAAATCCTTTAAGCGTTTCAGGAAGTGACTCCGCTGTTCAGACATCTAGAGGATGTTCAGTCCAGCAACTCCGTGCAGAACATAGTGTACCTGTCTCTTACCCTGAGAGATGGTGGGACCAGTGGAGCAGTGCTGTAGATCTGAGGGTGTTGAGCTACATCAGAGTAGCACAGCAGTGGGGTGGAGGGCAGGTAGAAAACAAGTCACACAGCTGCATGTTGGATCATTTACAGAGGAGAAAAATAGCTGAATCCTTCTGATGTCCTAGAGAGAAAAACTACATGAGGGTGTGTTATATTAGCAGCATGTGAGGGCAGTTAATTGTCCATGGTTACCCTGAGGTTGTGGGCTGTGGCCAAAGGGGTGATCACAAAATCCTGAGCTGGAGATGAATCACCTGGATGACCAGCAGTCCAGTTTTTTGGGGATTGAGTTTCTGCTGGATGAGCCGTCATCCACCGGACATTCTGAGATCCGAGCAGAAGCCATGGGATTTAAGAGAAGGAAGAAGATGAGTGTCATCAGCAGCGATGGTAAGAGATCACATGTGAGGATAGAACTTTGCAATAAATACAGTCAATACAGACTCATAAGAGGAGAAACCAAGTACTGAGCCCTGAGGGACACCAGTGGAGAGTCTGTGTGTGGATTCATTCTCATGTCCTCTCTCCGTCCTGGTCTCTTTAGAAACACAAATCCCTCTGCTGTATTATTTCTGTTCAAGCTCATGATACCTAAATAAATGTTTGGGATGTTTACATTTGTTTGTGGACAAAGATTCAGCAATGTCTCTTTACTGGTAAGTGTGTGTGTGTGTGTGTGTGTGTGTGTGTGTGTGTGTGTGTGTGTGTGTGTACTTTTAACTTGGACAGAGCTACATGACAGAATGTATCCCGTGATCCTTTATTTTCATTGTAATTTTTTTTTATCTAAGCTGAAAGTGAAAGTATCTGAAGGTCAGTGCGCATGCGCGATTTGCTCGGTCTTGTTCCCTGCGCATAGTTTGTTGTGAACGAGAACGGGGATCGGTGTGTTACTGACTGCACGATGGACAGCTCGGTGTTATTAGAAGCTCTCTCGTGCCTGACGGGACTGCCGGTGAAACCGCACAGCGACTCCGAGGGGCTCGGTATCGATGTCGGGCAGCTCACAGTCCATAACTTCGTGTCCTCGGCGCTGCTTCCGCTCATTCTGTCTAAAGAGGAAGTAAAAGAGCCGCAGTTTGAGCAGCCTAAAGAGCTGCGCGTGAATCTCGACACGTTTTACGCTCCAAAGTTTAATTACGACTTCCGGAACCTCCGGGACGAGTCGGAATGCACGCGCGGCGGAGAACCGTATATAAGACCGTGCGGATGGTTCCGGTTCGCTCTGAAAGTTCTGGATAAATACCCGGATGGAAACGGCTGGCTCGGTCCCGCAGGCTGGAGGAGCGGCTCTGTGGCGGGTGAGTGGCCGGTGTCCTACCACGGAACCGGGAGACAAGGACAGACCTTTACCGGGCAGCGGGAGCCGCAGGAGTTCGGTATCTTTTCCACTCCGGATATTAAACTGGCCGAAAAGGACGGAGAGCTGCACAAAGAGTTCACCTCCAAAAACGGCAAGAGTTACCGGGTCATTATGCAGAACCGGATCAACCCCGAACATCGGGTCACAAAGTCCGACTCGCTTTGGCTCGTGCGCGTTCCGCTGGAAGTTTACGCGCTCACCGACGACAAGAAACGAAAAGAGGAGATGAAGAAGATCATGGATCTGTCCATCCGTCCGTACGGTGTCCTGCTGAAGGAGATGTAGAGAAACGTCCTCTGACGTCATCAACAACGTTCATCATTCAGCTTTAACAACTTTAATGATCTTACGCTGTGATTCTGTTTATTGCTGTTTGTTAATGTGACTTTAAAAGGTCACAAGCTGTGTATTAATGTGTGACTCATGTCTGTCTCAGGAAAACTAATGAGAACTGGACACACAGCTGGGTTCAGGTTTAAAGCAGTGCTTATTAGAAATGAGTAGGGGGGAAAAATGTGCAATAAATCCTGACTTTTAATATATGTAATATAATAAATCATTGAGTCTTGTAAATAAATATATATTTTTCAAAAGAAAATTGAGAGACTTCCATCACACTACAGTCACGTGTCAACAGTCTGAGAGTTTCATACAAATAGGGTTATATATAATTTCCTCATTCATTAAACAGTTCACATCTAAAAAGTTTCTGACGCACGTGGCATCATTCCCTTAAATCACTGAGCACAGAATCATACAGACTGCACAAGTCTTCAGGAGCAGCTCATGTCAGATATGGTCATTAAGTCTGACTGCATTGTACGTGTGGATGTGCTTTCAGGTCTGACGACACGTTTGGGGTGGAAGCACATTTCCTGTCACCATGAGCCACTCTGCTGATATGCGAACTATAAGTGCATAAAAATCATTTTTCAGTCACTGGCATATAAAATCTCAGAAACAACTGTCAGGTCTCATATATTATTTTATTCATATTATATTTTAATAATGTTGTATGTAAATGTTTGTGTGAATTGTGTCTGCTTGAAACTCTTTTTTTGTACTAACATGTGCATGTTGAATCAAATCTTAATTAATGTTCATGTGGACTTTCTAAAAAATATGTGCCAACAATATGTGACTATCACACTTGTGTTTCTTTCCAGAACTGATTCCACAATCTTTCAGATTGAGTGTAATAACTCAGTGTGACCAGCAGGTGTTACACCAATGACACCTTTAAATCGCTTTAAAGTCTTTCTCAGTAAACCAATAAGCTGCACGTTGTGAACATACTTACTACATAACCTACATAACCTACATAACCTACATAACCTACATACATAACCTACATAACCTACATACATAAACTACATAGACTAAATATTAGAGTTAAATTTCTTTTAGTTCTGTGAGGAACACGATCGATTCCCACAGAATCGCCTGAATCCCGACATTTATTCTGTTATTCCGGTAAATTTAACCCATTATAATAGATCTATAAATATATGGTGTGTTCTGTAGCCTGTAAGTGACGACTTATCGCAGTACAATCTTCCTAATTGTATTTAAACAGATGAGTTAATAGCCGAGATCCAGTCATTGTGTTCATGTTCATGTGCATTCGGCTGTTCAGGAAGTGACAGTGAGATTCAGCTAAAGTCTGTGTTTATACTATTAATAAAATGTAGCTTCATTTGGCCAAAGAACAACCTTTTGTTTTATTAATAAATAAATAAATAAATAAATAAAATAAATATTCATTTAAAAGCAGCATCATTTCATCAGAAACTGCATCAAATGCGCTGTTATAGAAACGTCTATTGATCATCATGATAGTTAGGGTTAGTTTTCACACAGAGAGAGAAATGTACAATTCAGTTTAGATGCAGGCTTCATTTCATTGGACCTCCAATTTGTATGAAGTATTAATGTTTTTATATTGCGTCGATTTTTGGGTTATGAAAAGTAAAAAGTTCATCGTCACGAACAGGATTCGAACCTGTGCGGGGAAACCCCATTGGATTTCGAATCCAACGCCTTAACCTCTCGGCCACCGTGACGGTACAACAATACAGATCTAAGGTACTACTTTTGTATGCATATGAAATAAAATAGTACGTTGTAAAAATATAAATAAAGTTATTATATTTAAATAAAATGTATTAATTCTTATAAATAAACTAAATAAAAATTATTGTCTTTAAAAATTGTCTTTAAACAGCACTGCTTCGAAGCTTCAGAAAATGTAAGGTAAAAATACAACCTTACTCGTGAGTCACTTATTTCTAACACCGACCTTAAACGACATTATTTATTACCGTCTGTTTTAGTGTTATTTTTTAAAAGTGTCTTGTATGTTGTACAGATAAAGAAAATAAATCGAAGTAAAGCACGCGAACCACCAGGAGGCGCTAAAGCTCAGAACGCACACGGTATTAAAACAGAGCGGTTCTTAAAGGATTGTTTCAGAACTCTACTGAAACCTGTTTTGGTCTCATTTACCCCAAAGGTTGTACAGCTTCTACCCCAACTAGAAGGTACATTTCCTGAAGAAAGTGTGAATGGTGCTTGCACGTGGCAAATCCCGGAGGCTAGTCGAGACGAGCATGTGACGCCATCTGAATACTCCTGAGGAAGTTTTCCTCATTGTGCTGAGTGTTTTGATATGTCACATATCCATGTTGTGCTAATTTTTTATTTTCACTTGACATCACGTGACGTCATCAAAATACACGTGAGGAAGTTCCCCTCATTGTTGTGAGTGTTTTGATATGTCACATGTCCATGTTGTAAAAAGTTTTTTGATTTTGCATAATTGGGGGCGGGGCTGCAGCACAACCGGAAGGCCAGTCGGTACACCGATTTAAAATTTTGTACAGAGTCTCACCCTAAAGCAGCTGGCCGAGTTTGGTGTAGAGAGTTCGAAAGCTTGCCGAGTTATAAGCCTCCAAAGTTTATAATGGGAGTCTATGGTTAAAAAGGCCACTTTGAAACCCAGGACCGGAAGTACCGGTACTCGGATTGCTTATAAAAGTCATATCACACTTCTCCTCAATGAGCCGGTCGATTTGACACCTCATTCATGGATCTAGGACAAAAAGTGCGGGACAAGTTACGCGCCGAAGTTTTGTCCGGCACAATAGTAATAATGTTGCTTTGCGATCACCATTAATAAACTCAGAGCTGAATCTGTTAGATAAACCGACTGAAAGCTTCTATGGTGAAGATCGAGCTGAGATTAAACACCACTCCTGTAATCAGCTGCTGCAGTAAACAATAAAACACAAAGTGCACATTGAGGTAATGAGGACATTCTTCTCTGGGAGCTCAAACCTGGGCTGAGATTTGTGCACCGTAAAGTTGTCTTTACTCCAAAAAGACCTGCTGCTTGTTGT
>NC_062522.1:34206279-34208779 GCF_022655615.1 Tachysurus fulvidraco | reverse complement strand
ACACACTGTACACAACACACAGTACACACACACTACACTACACACACACTACACACACACTACACTACACACACACTACACTACACTACACACACACTACACTACACACACACACTACACACACACTACACAACACTACACACACACACTACACACACTACACAACTCTACACTACACACTACACTACACACTACACAACTCTACACTACACACTACACTACACTACACACTACACAACTCTACACTACACTAACTACACACTACACTAACTACACACTACACTACACTACACACTACACTAACTACACACTACACTACACACTACACCCACATTGCACTACACACACACATTACACTACACACACATTACACTACACACACATTACACTACACACACACATTACACTACACACACATTACACTACACACACATTACACAACCACACTACACAACCACACTACACAATCACACTACACAACCACACTACACAACCACACTACACAACCACACTACACAACCACACTACACAATCACACTACACAACCACAGTATACACCCATGCTACACAACCACACTACACAACCACACTACACCACCTACTACACTAAACCACACACTACACTACACACTACACCACACACTACACTACACTACACACTACACTACACACACCACACACTACACTACACACTACACCACACACTACACCACACACTACACCACACACTACACTACACACTACACCACACACTACACCACACACTACACTACACTACACTAACTCTACACTACACTACACTACACTAACTACACACTACACTACACTACACTACACTACACTAACTACACACTACACTACACTAACTACACTAACTACACACTACACTACACTACACTAACTACACACTACACTACACTAACTACACACTACACTACACTAACTACACACTACACTACACTACACTAACTACACACTACACTACACTACACTAACTACACACTACACTACACTAACTACACACTACACTACACTAACTACACACTACACTACACTAACTACACACTACACTACACTAACTACACTAACTACACACTACACTACACTACACTAACTACACACTACACTACACTAACTACACACTACACTACACTACACTAACTACACACTACACTACACTAACTACACACTACACTACACTAACTACACACTACACTAACTACACACTACACTACACTAACTACACACTACACTACAACTAACACACACTTACAACTAACACTACCACATTACAACTACACACCACATTAAACTACACACACTACCAGTACACTACACAAATACACTACACACACACATCAGCTACACTACACACACATCAGCTACACTACACACACACATCAGCTACACTACACACACATCAGCTACACTACACACACACATCAGCTACACTACACACACACATCAGCTACACTACACACACATCAGCTACACTACACACACACATCAGCTACACTACACACACATCAGCTACACTACACACACACACACACACACACACACATCAGCTACACAACACACACAACACATACACTACACACACATACACTACACACACACACAACTACACACACACATACACTACACACACACATCAGCTACACTACACACACTACACACACACACATACACTACACACACATTACACACACACACAACACACACTACACTACACTACACACACACACATCAGCTACACTACACACACACATCAGCTACACTACACACACATTACACTACACACACACATACACTACACACACTACACAACACACACACACACATTACACACACACATACACACACACAACAGCTACACTACACACACACTACCACTACAACAACACATTACACGAAACAACACACAATTACACTACACCACACCATTACACTACCACCACATTAACTACCCACCGCATTACAACACTACACAACAGTACACTTACACACACAAATTACACTGACAAACACCACATTACACTACACACAACATTACACTTACACACACATTACACTACAACAACACATTACTAACACTACAACAACACATTACACTACACACACAGTACACTACACACATCATTAACGACTTACACACACACATGATTAACACTACACACACACATTACACTACCAACACACATTACAACTACAACCACCCACATTAACACTAAACACACATTACACTACACACACACATTACACTACACACACACATTACACTACACCACACATTACACTACAACACACATTACACTATACACAACACACATTACACTACACACACATTACACTACACACACATTACACTACACACACATTACACTACACACACACATTACACTACACACACATTACACTACACACACATTACACTACACACACACATTACACTACACACACACATTACACTACACACACATTACATTACACACACACA
>NC_062522.1:34176279-34183779 GCF_022655615.1 Tachysurus fulvidraco | reverse complement strand
GTCTGTGTCTGTCTGTGTGTGTCTGTCTGTGTCTGTCTGTGTGTGTCTGTCTGTGTCTGTCTGTGTCTGTCTGTGTGTGTGTCAGTGTGTGTCTGTCTGTGTCTGTCTGTGTGTGTGTCAGTGTGTGTCAGTGTGTGTCTGTCTGTGTCTGTCTGTGTGTGTGTCAGTGTGTGTCTGTCTGTGTCTGTCTGTGTGTGTCTGTCTGTGTCTGTCTGTGTGTGTCTGTCTGTGTCTGTCTGTGTGTGTGTCAGTCTGTGTCTGTCTGTGTGTGTCTGTCTGTGTCTGTCTGTGTCTGTCTGTGTGTGTCTGTCTGTGTCTGTCTGTGTCTGTCTGTGTGTGTGTCAGTGTGTGTCTGTGTGTCTGTCTGTCTGTGTCTGTCTGTGTCTGTCTGTCTGTGTCTGTGTGTGTGTCTGTCTGTGTCTGTCTGTGTCTGTCTGTCTGTGTCTGTCTGTGTGTCTGTGTGTGTCTGTCTGTGTCTGTCTGTGTGTGTCTGTCTGTGTCTGTCTGTGTGTGTGTCTGTCTGTGTGTGTGTCAGTGTGTGTCTGTGTGTCTGTCTGTGTGTCTGTCTGTGTGTGTCTGTCTGTGTCTGTCTGTGTGTGTGTCTGTGTGTGTGTCTGTCTGTGTGTGTCTGTCTGTGTTTGTCTGTGTGTGTGTCAGTGTGTGTCTGTGTTTCTGTCTGTGTGTCTGTCTGTGTCTGTCTGTGTGTCTGTCTGTGTCTGTCTGTGTGTCTGTCTGTGTGTGTCTGTCTGTGTGTCTGTCTGTGTGTCTGTCTGTGTGTCTGTGTGTGTTTGTCTGTCTGTGTGTGTCTGTGTGTGTGTCTGTGTGTGTCTGTGTGTGTCTGTCTGTGTCTGTCTGTGTGTCTGTGTGTGTCTGTGTGTGTCTGTGTGTCTGTCTGTGTGTGTCTGTCTGTGTGTCTGTGTGTGTCTGTGTGTGTCTGTGTGTCTGTCTGTGTGTCTGTCTGTGTGTGTGTCTGAGAGAGAGAAAGAGAGAGAGACAGATTGACAGAAAGCCTTCATCTGATTAATAGGTGTGTGTGTGTGTGTGTGTGTGTGTGTGTGTGTGTGTGTGTGTGTGTGTGTGTGTGTGTGTGTGTGCAGTTCCATGCCAGCATTGAAGGGAAATTGCCTGACTACAATACCCGTATCACACTACTGGATTATCAGAGAGCCGACCTGCATGAAGGTCACATACACACACACACACACACACACACACACACACACACACACACACACTCACACATACACACACACTCACACACACATACATACACACACACACACTCACACACTAAATCTGTTAAATATGGCCACTATTTATATATAGACTTTATATCTGTTGTATAAGAGAACAGAAGTCATTAATGCTCACTACACCCCGTTACACTAACATAAGGAATTTCTCTCTCTCTGTAGAAGATGATGACAGCGAGGATGATGATTGTGATGTCATCACTCGGATGTCCCTTAAACGGCAGTCGCAGCTCATCATCGACTCAAAGACAAAGAGGAAGACTCGTCTGAGGAAGAGGAAGAGCAAACTTCCATAACGTAATTAAAAAAAAACATAATAAACAATCATCATAAAAAACAAGAAAACATATTTCTGTTATTATTATTAGATTATTAAATAAAGATACATGTTGCTCTTTTACTTCTCGTTACATGTAGACATGATGTCAGCATGATGATGTCATCGTGATGACGTCAGGCGTGATGATGTCAGTGTGATGTAGCACTGTATATCACAGAGCAGATAAATAGACCTGATGCACATATAATAAATATAAATACTGAGTGAATGTGGTTTAATAAACACAGGGTTACATACAAATTTACTCCAATAAAAGTTTGATAAATGCTGATTTTTTTGTATTGTTTATTGCTAAATAATAATCATCTATAAAAAATGATTTAAATGCATCACAAATGTGTTTGTTGGGGACTTCAGTAAGTCACTTATTTCACCGAAGTCACATAATAATCTGTATTTGTTCAAGTCAACACACACACACACACACACACACACACACACACACACACACACACACACGTATTATTATACAGCTTGTGGTGCAGCACAATAACACAGTTCCTTAACAGAGCTGAACTATGTGTCTAATACATCTGCCAAAGCAACCAGCTAAATCCCAGCACTACAGATCAGCCGCTCAGATGAGGGTTAAATACTGCACATGTCCCAGTTCAGTGAGCAGCACAACATGATGTTAACACCTCTTTGGTGAAGAGTGTGTGTGATTGTCACACTTAACTTTCCTATGTTGTGTTTTTGAGACAACTACACAACTGTGCTCAACAAAATCAAATACAAGCATTTAGGAGAAACGATGCTCAGCCCTCTGGCTACATGCACACACACACTCCACCCAGAAAGTAAGAGTGTGTGTGTGTGTGTGTGTGTGTGTGTGTGTGTGTGTGTGTGTGTGTGTGTGTGTGTGTGTGTGTGTGAAGGATAGGAATGTTTCCAGTATACCACAGACCCAGAATGACGCATGATTGTGTTCAGCTGACCTTCACAGTGAACCTTTTCCCACAATGCATCTCTTCATACTCAGAATAATGTGATCATTATTCATCACTGAACACGTTTTTATTCTTAACGTCTGGTGTGTGACTGTGTGATGATACACAACAGAACATCAGGAGTTTAATACATCAGAATGTGATGAGAAATGACACTGTGTGTAAGTAATAAACACTGTGTGTAAGTAATAAACACTGTGTGTAAGTAATAAACACTGTGTAAGTAATAAACACTGTGTGTAAGTAATAAACACTGTGTGTAAGTAATAACTGTGTGGGTTTCACTCTTATGGACGAGTTTCTGTTAGCACCCTTTCTTATAGCACAACAATTTACCAACAATTAATCTATCTATCTATCTATCTATCTATCTATCTATCTATCTATCTATCTATCTATTAAAATATTTAATCTCACTTTTTAATCGATAAATCAGGCTCTGTGTTATTTTGCGCACGTGCGGTTATCAGAGCACGTGCACGTCACACCTGTTGCCGGACAGGTTATGTGCGTCACGTGACTGCTTCGGGCATAAAGGGGTAAAACACAAAAGTAGTGCGTCGTGTGTAGTGAGTCTCTCTCTCACACACACACACACACACACACACACACACACACACACACACACACACGTGTTTATTTATACCGTATTGCACGTTGCATCACACGCGCACCTGCCAAATTGCTAAATTTATTTATGTTGTTCTTGAAGACGTGCTGTGTGTGTGTGTGTGTGTGTGTGTGTGTGTGTGTGTGTGTGTGTGTGTGTGTGTCTTTAGAGGATGAGAGCATCTCTGCAGCTGTGGGTCCCTGAGCGGAGTGTGTGTGTGTAAAACGTGTTCGACTGAAGAGACTCGTGCTTGATCCTTATGTGTTGCTGACACACTACACCCTGCTGAACACACACACTGAGGTGAGACACACACACACTACACCCTGCTGAACACACACACACACAGTGAGGTGAGACACACACACACACACACAGTGAGGTGAGACACACACTACACCCTGCTGAACACACACACACAGTGAGGTGAGACACACACACTACACCCTGCTGAACACACACAGTGAGGTGAGACACACACACACACTACACCCTGCTGAACACACACACACACTACACCCTGCTGAACACACACACACACACTACACCCTGCTGAACACACACACACACACACACACACACACTACACCCTGCTGAACACACACACAGTGAGGTGAGACACACACACAGTGAGGTGAGACACACACACACACACACACACACACTACACCCTGCTGAACACACACACACACACACACACACACACACACGACTACTGATAACAGTAATCATAACTTCCCCATGCTGTTAAACAGTATATTATATATTCTGATTGTTGTTTACCGAGTTTCACTAGAATGCGTCTGTGTGACGTAATGACCCTCGTGCTCTAAACCCCGCCCACCTAAAAAGCACTCAGTTCGTGTCAGAGTGGGCGCGTGCGCATCTGGCTAAGATTGAGTAGCTTTTTCAGTTCACTGTTGTATTTATTTTTCTTTTAAACAAATCATCTTTTAGATTTTAGAGACAGGATTTTAAATTAATGAGAATAAAAACCGACAAGGATTAAGTTTATTTTCCGTGGTGAATGTTTTAAACTATTCTGCAGAGACTTCTGACTGGAGATCTGACTGGGGATCTGACTGGGAATCTGACTGGGGATCTGACTAGGGATCTGACTAGGGATCTGATTGGGGATCTGACTGGGGATCTGACTGGACTTCTGACTGGGGTTCTGACTGGGGATCTGACTGGACTTCTGACTGGGGTTCTGACTGGGGATCTGACTGGGGATCTGACTAGGGATCTGACTGGGGATCTGACTAGGGATCTGACTGGGGATCTGACTAGGGATCTGACTGGACTTCTGACTGGGGATCTGACTGGACTTCTGACTGGAGATCTGACTGGAGATCTGACTGGGGATCTGACTGGGGATCTGACTGGAGATCTGACTGGAGATCTGACTGGAGATCACGATGTCTATCATATAATCTCCAGAACCGGACTATAAAACTATGGGGAAATGGCAGCTAACCCTGGTAATATGTTTATTTTATTTTTTATTTATATATTTTATGTATTTGTATAGTTATTTAGGACGTCTAATACAGTTTTTATCTACTTCAGCAAACTAAATTACAAAAAACAACATAGCAATGCTAGAATAAATCATTACGACAGTTAAGTTACAAATAAGTTAAAGAATTGTTTGCATTTCACAAAAACCCAACGTTTATATACAAGCTTATGGCGTTGTCCAGATTCGCTGTGTGTCTCTGTTATGGTGTTAATCATATTTGTGTGTATTGTGTACAAAACACAACCGTCATCTCTGAACGAACCGAATAAGAAGTTAACTGTGAAATCTGTATAAATCTGTTTAATGAACAGTTCTATGGACCTTCATCTCATCTCCATGTCCATGCACACGAGGTGTATGATTATGTAGTGCACTACAGGTGGTGTTCAGTGTAATTATCACAGGTGGTGTTCAGTGTAATTATTACAGGTGGTGTTCAGTGTAATTATCACAGGTGGTGTTCAGTGTAATTATTACAGGTGGTGTTCAGTGTAATTATTACAGGTGGTGTTCAGTGTAATTATTACAGGTGGTGTTCAGTGTAATTATTACAGGTGGTGTTCAGTGTAATTATTACAGGTGGTGTTCCGTGTAATTCAGCTCTTATTAATATAATCTTACAGAAAACTTTACACTGTACTGTAATATACAACATAAACATGACTAACATTTTAATCATGAGCACTTTATTCATTTAAAAAACATTCATTGCTTGGGATTCCCGATTACACCTGTTCAACAGGTGTGTGTGTGTGTGTGTGTGTGTGTGTGTGTGTGTGTGTGTGTGTGGTGTGTGGTGTGTGTGTGTGTGTGAGAGAGAGAGAGAGAGAGAGAGAGAGAGAGACACAGAGCTCGAGCTCATTCTGTTCATTCCTGAGCTGGGTTGGTAGTTTCAGCTGTGTGTTCTGTGTAATTATTATATTCAACACACTATTTGTTTTAACATTTACATTTCTGGCATTTGGAAGGTGCTCTTATCGTCCATTTAACCTCCTTTCACACAACCGAGCAAAGTAAGTGTTCATGACCTTGCTCAGGACTGCCAGCAGCAGCTTGGTAACCCTGTGAGGAGTGTGTCATAAGGGCATCTGGCATAAGACCTGTGCCACATATATGTTGGTCAGATGACCTGCTGTGGGAACCCTGAATACGGAGAACCGTAAGAACATTTATTTACCGTTACGCCAGCACTGAGATCTGGCACCTGATTGGTCCTCAGGTGGTGATTAATTCTCTCTAACAGCAGCTCTGACTGTACTACAGCTTTATATACAGGTTTATATCCTTATCGTTTCCATAGTAACAGCTCATTCACAGTGACCTATATAGCGCATGCTCAAGGGATTGTTCTAATACACCACTACATGTAACGTCAACATCATTGTGTATTAATCTTGTAGTAATGTATAAATTGTCATGTCACAGTTTGCAGTCATGCAGGAAATAAACACGCTGCTAATCTGTGCTTGTTTGTTAGTGTGACTACAGAATTCACCATTTCTGCAGAACTAGTGAAAATGATCAGCATTAACAACCACCAGCGACCAATGAGAAACACACACATTATTAGGACACGCCCACAATCTTGTGATTCATGACACTGACCCAAATCTCCCATTGTCACCTGTACACCAAATGCTGTTGTTCCTCACCTCTAGGGTGTTCTTATAGAGGTGTGTGTGTGTGTGTGTGTTCTCGCTCGCTCTCTCCAGCAGTCTGACCAAACACTCGGTTATTAAAAACAGTGTTCTTGGTCAGGGTTCAGGTTTGATTTTCATCTTAGCCCATAAACCCACAGGAACACAAAGTCACTTGAGAGACAAACACACAAATCTACTGATGTGAGTGGAGGAGAACATGGCGAATGAGGAGAACATGGTGAATGAGGAGAACATGGTGAATGAGGAGAACATGGGGAATGAGGAGAACATGGGGAATGAGGAGAACATGGGGAATGAGGAGAACATGGGGAATGAGGAGAACATGGTGAATGAGGAGAACATGGGGAATGAGGAGAACATGGGGAATGAGGAGAACATGGGGAATGATGCACATTAATATAGTGAAAAATAACCTAACATACTCCCAGACCAGCCTTCTTACTTTCCTTTTTTCCTCCTTTATCCTTCATGCAGTTCTCTCCCTTTTCCTTTCTTCTTTTCCCTTCATCTGTAATCTTCCTTATTACTAATAATAAACTGATGAAAAGTGGTATATTTAAAAATGTGTGTAATATAGTGAGGATTCTGTAGGAGACGGTGAACATTTTATTTGTGGAATGAGTCTCCAGTGTGAGCAGATCAGAGAGAGAGAGAGAATGTTCATCATTTTTATTCTGCGAGAAAGGAGAGGGCAGTAATTCTGTAGTGTGTGTGTGTGTGTGTGTGTGTGTGTGTGTGTGTGTGTGTGTGTGTGTGTGTGTGTGTGTGAGAGCAGGACCCGGTGCAGGAATGGGGTGAGGAGGTGGAGGATGGTGTTGTGTATGGCGTGACCCTCCACAGAGAGCCGGCGTGTCCCTCTCCGTCGGACCTGGTGGGCGTGGCCTGTGTGCAGTATCGTACACTGAAGGTGCGCAGGGTGAAGGCAGCCACACTGGAGCATCTCGTCCAAGAACTAGTGAAGCCTGAGTGTGACGAACCCGACTACAGCAGAATCTTTCTCTCCACCTACAAAGCTTTCACCTGCACCAACACACTCCTCGATATGCTGTTTCAGAGGTGTCTATCTCTCTCACATACACACACACACACACACACACACACACACACACACACACACACCTGTTTTTAGTCTAACTTTTTACTCAAAAAAAAGTATGTCAGTCA
>NC_062522.1:34166279-34168779 GCF_022655615.1 Tachysurus fulvidraco | reverse complement strand
CTCGACACTGCTGTGGTACAGAACTAGTTCAGTGACATAAATAAACTAACGATCACTTACAAAGACTAAAGGCATCAGGTTTAATTATTTTTCTATATTTGTTAATTATGATGTTTACTGACTGAATGATTAATTGTACAAGTGAATATATATACACATTAATTATAATACTGTGTGTGTAAACTGCTTTAGAACTGTCAGTGTAGTTTATTGCCGCCTGCTGGCTGACGTCAGTCACTGCATGCATAATTATATAAATCATGTACATGTATATTAACGTGATCTCCGGCAGTCTGAGTGATTTTCTGTGTGTGTATAATGTCCTGTGTGTGTGTGTGTGTGTGTGTGTGTGTATAATGTTGTCCTGTGTGTGTGTATAATGTTGTCCTGTGTGTGTGTGTGTGTATAATGTTGTCCTGTGTGTGTGTGTATAATGTTGTCCTGTGTGTGTGTGTATAATGTTGTCCTGTGTGTGTGTGTATAATGTTGTCCTGTGTGTGTGTATAATGTTGTCCTGTGTGTGTGTGTATAATGTTGTCCTGTGTGTGTGTGTATAATGTTGTCCTGTGTGTGTGTGTATAATGTTGTCCTGTGTGTGTGTGTATAATGTTGTCCTGTGTGTGTGTGTATAATGTTGTCCTGTGTGTGTGTGTATAATGTTGTCCTGTGTGTGTGTGTATAATGTTGTCCTGTGTGTGTGTGTATAATGTTGTCCTGTGTGTGTGTGTATAATGTTGTCCTGTGTGTGTGTGTGTGTGTGTGTGTGTGTATAATGTTGTCCTGTGTGTGTGTGTGTGTGTATAATGTTGTCCTGTGCTCTTCATCTTGAGGGGGAGGGGGGACGACACATTACACTCTTTTACACCCAAGTTGTATTTTCTTCTATACACCCAGCAGTGAAACACACACACACACACTCTATATCTATATTATAAAATCAAATATGAGTCAATATAAATCTGATAAAAAAGTTTGCAGCACTGAGGTGTCTTTTTGTTTACATACAGCAGAGACAGCACACTAATTGTGTGTGTGTGTGTGTGTGTGTGTGTGTGTGTGTGTGTGTGTGTGTGTGGTCTGATTCTGAGTGTTTATGTGAATCAGAATCAAGCTCATCACATGAGCTGGACATCACAAGTCCAACTGTCTCTTCCTCTCTGCCTCAACCTGAGGATCAAAGGAAACAGTGCCGTATTTATTTGAGTCAGGTGGGTAAAATCCTGTCCTGAAGATGTTCAGGTTCAAAGGTCAAAGATCACTGACACTGGAGACTCTGTTAATAAATATTAAACAAATCGCTATTCCACATGTTTATAATCAGTTTATTCACAGCGGAGTGTGAGCTGAACACATCCATGCGAGCGGTTACTATGGAAACGATAAGGCATCAGTACATGTATATACAGCTGTAGTACAGTCAGAGCTGCTGTTAGAGAGAATTAATCACCACCTGAGGACCAATCAGCAGTGTGTAGGGTCGTGTCACAGTGAACTGAATTAACGACACTTCTCCTTCAGAGTCACGAGTGTGAAAGTGAACTGTACACCACCTGTGTGCTCCATCTGCATCTCTAATTAAACCTCCAGTGAAATCTTCTGTGCAAATGTTTAAAATCAAGCACAAACGTTTCTGCCAGTCAGACTGTATTTTAGAGTCAAACACACTGACGTCCTGGAACCCAAACTGGAGTGTGTGTGTGTGTACTGTGAGTGTGTAACGTGTGGGAGTGGAGTGTTCACTCTGTGTGTGTGTGTGTGTGTGTGTATGTGTGTGTGGAGAGTGTGTGTGTGTGTGTGTGTGTGTGTGTGTGTGTGTGTGTGTGTGTGTGGACACATTTATAAGGGGTCTGAACACAGCTCAGAGCTCAGTTATGGATCCTCTCACTCACACTCATCTTCTACCGCTTATCTGAACTTCTCGGGTCACGGGGAGCCTGTGCCTATCTCAGGCATCATCAGGCATCGAGGCAGGATACACCCTGGACGGAGTGCCAACCCATCACAGGGCACACACACACACACACACACACGCTGTGGATCCTGTCTTGAATATTTAACATCGGTTTATTCTTATTGTACTGTGAAGTGCAGAACAGCGAGTCTTATTAGTCACAGTTTTATGGTACAGGAGGCAGATTTAGACATTTCAGGTCAAACACCGACACCATACAGACATCGTGTTCATAATGAAACAAAAACACAGAGCTCCAAAGTTCAGTGCATTAGATGCGACTCGGTCTTATGTCCAACATTAAATTAGTGTAAAGGGTGTGAGTGCTGGGAGGAAGTGAAGAGGAACTGAACAGGAACCCCCACCACCACCACCACCACCACCACCACCACCACACACACACACATCATCTGGAATATATTGAGTAAGTGCTAATAAACAATTGTGTGTGTGTGTTTGTGTGTGTGTGTGTGTGTGAGTGTAATAACTGACTCCTTAGTGTTGAGAGCTGCACTGCAGAATCTGATCTAATTCATTTCACTTCATCTC
>NC_062522.1:34156279-34161279 GCF_022655615.1 Tachysurus fulvidraco | reverse complement strand
TGTGTCTGTCAGCACTTCCTGTCCAGGTTCAGATGTCTGTTAGCATTACACTTTTCTTAATTCCTTCCTCACCTGGGGTGTATTCCAGAAAGCTTGGTTAACTTACCATTTGATAAATCATAACCTCTGGGCTGATTTACCCCAAACAGGCACACCAGGAGTGTGTCGGTTCCAAAACACCTGAGAAGAGTTAGTTTAATCAACCTCCAACTGGTTACCCAGAGTTTATGCGCGTGCACGGTGCATTTATAAAGACATTTTCAATGGATCGCCGATTTCACGAGTCACCATGGAAACTCAAAACGAACAAGAGAGCGGCGTCTCACAGAGGCGGAGTTGGAGGTGTTAATGCACGCTTATGAAGAGTTTAAGCCAATAATATTAAATAGAAGCAATACAGCTGCATCGGCTAAAGCAAGAGAGTTGGCTTGGCAAAAAATAACGGACAGAGTAAATGTGTGAGTTTATTAAATTACAAATTTGGTTTTGGCTCCCGTTTTATTATAGTGCAGAATAATGAAGTATGACTTATACATCCTTGTGAATATATCACTATGAAAGCATTTACTTTTCCTGCCATTTATTTCTTTAGTTTAAAATAATAATGTATATTTCTTATTTAATAAGGTGTAATCCTTCAGGAGCCACAAGAACTTTAGCCCAAGTCAAAATGAAACACAAAAACATTCTGCAAAAAGGTAATATTAGATTACACAATTACTGAACTATTATTATAACAGGATTTAGTATATTCATTCTGTCATGTAGCTAACAGAAAGAAGACTGAAGCCCATCTAACTGGTGGGGGCCCACAACCACCTCCCCTCACCCCATCTGATCAGTGGTTGCTGGCATTCCAGGGGGCAGTTCCTCGCACACACCATGCACCACAAGTGATGGTGAAAAAATGGTGAAATGTAAGTTTACCTCTATGATTTGTTTTCATTTTTTGTCCTAATAAATTACTATCTCTGTCACAAAGGCTTTTTGAACAAGATTAATTTTTATGTAGGCTTATTTTATTTAACTGCATATGATGTATAGGCTACTGTGATCTCAGTCTGACATGTTACTCTTTTCATGTATTATTTTCTTTGATAATATTGAGAATTTAATGGGTTGTGTGTTCTTATAGATACTGATGACGGACAGATTGTATTATTGGACCCTCCAGAAAGAACACAGTCTGTCACAGTTGTAAGGGATTTGTTGTCAGGTACCTTTAGTTGCTTTTAGTTTTTTGTTTTTTTTTGCCAGATAATGTATACTTGAATATTTCTCCTGTAGGATGAAGATGATGAAGATGATGATGAAGAGACCACATCTGCTGTGACAGAAGTGGACAATGCTGGTAGATCCACTGAGGTATGATGCATACCATTATAATGTATGGCCCCTTTTGGCATTACAATTTTTTGCCCACACATGAGGGTCCTTCAACCTCAGCACACAATCTAAGCAGGGTAAGAATTTGTGTCCAGGTGTCCATATTTGAATTTTATTGTCTGATCTCATTCATTACATTTTTTCCACCTTCCTAGTTGCCAGCAAAGGAGCTGTATAAGGTCCATCTTCAAAAACAAATAAGAAAAAGTGACATGGAGATGGAGATGGACCTTATACAGCTTCAAGTGGAAGAGAAAAGGCTCCTCATTAAAAAAGAATTGAATTACTGGACCATCGCCTTAAGGTGAGAACTTTAATCTGTTGCATGTTGAAAGTGGTGTGTGTGTGTGTGTGTGTGTGTGTGTGTGTGTGTGTGTGTGTGTGTGTGTGTGTGTGTGTGTGTGTGTGTGTGAAGCAATATAAAAAAAACATTTTCTTGAATTTTACTTTTATTGTTTTTCAGGAAATAAAGAAATAACCTGCCTGGCAATTAATAAAAGTAATTTGGACAGATCCTGTCTCTCAAAAGTCTTCCGTCTCTGTTTGCCTCTAAAATGTAGGTGTTCCTCTGGGCCATCTTCCTCAATACAAGGAGGGTGGCTCTCTCCTCTTATAGTGACAATATTGTGAAGCACAACACAAGCCACTATAATGTCGCATGCCCTCTCTGGACTAACCCGGAGCCCACGCAGACACTGAAACCGAGATTTGAGGATCCTATAGTCATCTCCACCTTGGCCTTGTTCGGCTGTGAGCCAGGTTAAACCGTGTCTGTGGTCCAGGCTCAGGTTCAGGGTAAGGTGTCATTAAATAGGGCAGACAAGGGTATCCTCTGTCCCCCAGCAAGTAACCATTGTACTGTCCTGTAATGATTGAAGTGTACAACACGAATATAGTAAAAAGGAAAGAAAAAAAAACAATTGTATAAAGCAAAACATACCCTGCTGAAATGTCTGGCATAATGACGACTCGCGGAAAATTCTGGCATGATGCACAGATCCTGGCCATTTTGCCTCGACATTGGTAGTGATTTGGGTTGCCTCACATATTACCTAGTTAGTGGAAAAAGTAATAATTTTAATGACTTTAATGATTTTAAGAAGGGAAAAAATTAAGTTGTTACCTGAATAGATTTCCTATTAACATAGTCTCCCTCATTTATTGGTGGAGCTTTAATAGGAATGTGAGTGCCATCAATGCACCCAAATACATTTGGAAACCCTGAAACAGAAAGTTATGGAAGTATGAAGTGTGTGTGCATAATGAATACATGTATAGATATAAATAATATGACTAAATATTAAATATGCGTCATAGATTTTACTACAAAGGACAAACCTGCCACTCTGTGGAGTTCGTCTTTAATAACAAGCAGGTTTATGTCCAGGGAACTGCACCAAGGTGGGTAAGTACTGTTTAAGTGCCACACATACTGTACGAACAGCTCTACACACAGTGGCCTTTCCCACATGCTCTGAATCGCTCACACTGTACAAAAAAAGGCCAGACGCAAAAAACCGAAGTGCTGAGCGCAGAACCGGTTTGTCACATTCGCGATATGCGGTTTTACGTGTTAAATAAACTAACGAATCTTTTAAAAAACGATAACGCTGTTTCAAATATTCATTAGGGTATGCAAACACATCAACACTGGTCTTATACAGTGTTGTATAAAGTATTAGTAAACAATACTTGAGTAAAAGTACAAGTATCGTACTAGAAACAGACTTCAGTAGAAGTGAAAGTCACCTTTTAGAATATTACTGAAGTAAAAGCCTTAAAGTATCTGATATTTACTGTACTTAAGTATCAAAAGTCATTTTCTGATATTTAATGTACTTAAGTATTTGAAGTAAAAGTAAAAAGTAAAATGTCAGTGATTTTCAGTAGGTATAAGATCAGGGGCAGTTCTAGGGTTTCATCTTTAGGGGTTTTATCCCTCAGTGAGAATTTAAAACAAGAAGAGTTTTATATTATATATTATATGACTACATAGTAAGCCAAAAGTTATGGTGTTATTAAATGGTAAAAGTGGACACCAAAATGTTCTGCATGATGTAATGATGTCAGTCTTGAATCAGATCAGTTCATGTGTGTGTGTTCTCTACAAACAGTGTGTCCGATGAATGACGTCACTCACTCACTCACTCACTCACTCACTCACACACTCTTTTTCTACCGCTTATCCACAAACTACCTCGGGTCACGGGGAGCCTGTGTCTGTGTCTATCTCAGGCTTCAAGACCAAATCAATAAATGTTATTTTTATTTAGTATTGAACGGATTGTTTGCATTAATATTTAGTTTGTGCTACAACTCTGGTAATAAGAATAGTGACATTTCACTGCTTTTGGTTGCCCCCGTTATAGATAAACGCCCCCAGCTCTGACTGCGCGTGCACGCTGCGCGTACCTGTGCTTCTCCGTACAGCGTGCGGAGCGTAATACAATCTAGGAGCAGTGATACACCAAACCTCCCTTATTACAGTCACACACATTTCTGCTGACTTTATTTTGTAGTAACGAGTAACGAAGATGTTTAGTGGGAATATAACGGAGTAAAAGTTTACTTTTTATCTCGGAAATGTAGTGGAGTAAAAGTGAAAGTTGTCATAAATTTAAATAACGAAGTAAAGTACAGATACGTGACATTTCTACTTAAGTACGGTAACGAAGTATTTTTACTTCGTTACATTACAACACTGGTCTTATAACCCTCTCCCGACGGAAAAAAACATGCTCACCAACCTTCTGCAACGAAGTTACCCTGAAACATAACCTCCTCCCGGGCAGGGTATCTTCAGAGAGTCAGTTGCTATGGTTACATACATACCCAGAAAGTGGCCTCCGTTTTTGGAACCGAAAGTTGAGGTTATCCACGAACTTACCCTTAAACATACCCAGGTATGTCACATAACCTGCTGTCTGGAAACCCCCCTGTTATTTTATTTTGTTATTAAATCTTATTTAAACTTTATTTTGTTTAATGAATTTCATCTGTTTTGATACAGATTTTAACCACTGACTGTGTTAATGTATTGGCACCCCTTCATGTGTCAGTATGCTTGCAGAAGGTGTGTGTTGTTTCTTCTCACTGCAGCAGCACTGACTCACTGCACACACACACACACACACACACACACACACACACAGACATTTAGTGTGTACCGAACCTACAGAGACCAACAGCAGTAAAGGAGAACTGTGAGTGTTGAAGTTTAAATACTGTGATGTGGAGGATCAGAGAGAACAGCATGTGTTTACACTTCAGCTCTTCCTCTTCCTCACTGAGGAACTTCATCAGCTGGATGCTCACATGAGACAATACTCTTAGAGGAAGTGGCTATGACGCTTTCATACCTTTCACCAGAGGAAGTTTGTTCACTGAAGGAACTCTTGACATCTGAGCATCGTCTCCTTACACACGCTTCACAAAACAGTTGCAGTGTCATTTGTTCAGTCTTAATAATGTCAATGTGTGGATTTGTCTTCTCATCACTTCTCATCTTTCTGCCTCATTTTCTCCAAACCTGTGGTAAGTGTGTGTGTGTGTGTGTGAGAGAGAGAGAGAGAGAGAGAGAGAGAGAAGAGGAGAGAGAGAAGAGCGAAGGGGAG
>NC_062522.1:34136279-34153779 GCF_022655615.1 Tachysurus fulvidraco | reverse complement strand
CACATCACCTGTCTCATATATCACCTGTCTCACATATCACCTGACTCACACACATCACCTGTCTCACACACATCACCTGTCTCACACATCACCTGACTCACACATCACCTGTCTCACACATCACCTGTCTCATATATCACCTGTCTCACATATCACCTGTCTCACACACATCACCTGTCTCACACACATCACCTGTCTCACACATCACCTGACTCACACATCACCTGTCTCACACATCACCTGTCTCATATATCACCTGTCTCACATATCACCTGTCTCACACACATCACCTGTCTCACACACATTACCTGTCACACACCTCACCTGTCTCACACATCACCTGACTCACACCTCACCTGTCTCACACCTCACCTGTCTCACACATTACTAGTACACATATAAAGGATCAGACACAGACATAAACACACGTCTGATACTTTATTAGTCTGATGATGATTTTTTGTGGTTATTTTGTGGCATAATGTTTTCTGCTTTAATGAATAAATCTTACTGCATTCATTTCTTCCTCTTTCTGAGTCTTTGGGAAACTTTTGACTTTTTACTCGTCACATTAAAACCTTCAGAGATTTGTGACGGTTAAAGGGAGGAACTGAAGAGATGGTTTACAGTTTCCTGTTAAATACCACAAATCTGCACCACCCAGTGTCTTACTGTACCTCTCTCTCTCTCTCTCTCTCTCTCTCTCTCTCTCTCTCTCTCTCTCTCTCTCTCTCTCTCTCTCTCTCTCTCTCTCTCTCTCTCTCTCTCTCTCGCTCTCTCTCTCGCTCTCTCTCTCTCTCGCTCTCTCTCTCTCTCGCTCTCTCTCTCTCTCTCTCTCTCTCTTGTTTCTTTTTCCCCTGTTCTCATTGCACGTGTCCTTCATGCTTCATTTCTGTATTCTAAAAGATTCCTGTTTCTTTTTAACTCTGTTTCTTTTACATTCTGCAGATTTCACACTTCTTCTTGTCGTTTATTTCACACTTCTTCTTGTCGTTTATTTCACACTTCTTCTTGTCGTTTATTTCACACTTCTTCTTGTCCTGTCATGTTCCTGGAGTTTTTTCCACTTTTCCCTCCGGATGTATTTTGAACTAAACTTCTGTCTTCACACTTTTGATTCCCTAAAGCTTTTTTATATTTATTCCTCTGTGTAGAAACAGAACTAAACTAAACCATCAAATAGAGAGAATAAATGGATGAGTGGATGAAGGGATGGATGAGTGGATGAATGGGCTGATGAACAGATAGACAAATGTTTTTCTTATTTATCTTCTTCCTCATCCTGCAGGCACAAATACACCTCCTATTCCTCCTCATCTCTCAGTCCTGCCCCCAGATGGGCGTGTACGGCCTGGTCAGGTGGTAGAGTTCCATTGTCAGGCCCCGCCCACTGTCCCTCCTGTGGCGTTTGTCCTCCAAAAACAACAGAGGGAAGAAGATGACGTCCAAATCGTGAGCCAATCTACTTATCCTCACTTCAGGGTGGGACCAGTGGGTGTGGACGATAGAGGCATCTACACCTGCTTCTACCAACTGAACAAACCAGAGGGAGTTCAAAACTCTGCCCCCAGTTCACATGTTTCTGTTAACATAGGAGGTTAGTTCTCAGTTTCTAAAATGCCTCAGATGTGTCTCTCTCTGGTCTCTCTCTGGTGTCTCTCTCTGGTGTCTCTCTCTGGTCTCTCTCTGGTCTCTCTCTCTCTGTCATCTCTCTCTTGTCTCTCTCTGATCTCACTCAGGTGTCTCTGTCTGGTCTCTCTCTCTGAAGTGTCTCACTATAATCTCAGTCTATGTTGTCCATCTCTGTTCTTTCTCTCTCTGGTCTCTCTCTGACATGACTGATGTTTCTCTTTTTGACGTCTCTTTCTCTGTTGTCTCTCATTCTGTTCTCTCTCTCTCTCTCTCTCTCTCTCTCTCTCTGATGTGTCACTCTCTGCTGTCTCTCCACAGTTGAGCTCCCAGATCCACGTTTATCTCTGGGGTCAGAGGGGTCATTAGTGTGCACCGGGTCTCCCTCCTACCCTGGTGCTCATTTCTCCCTGTTCCAACAGGGTTCTTTGTCACCGTTAGCAACAAAAACTGCCCACATGATTCATCACAGCATGCGGTTTGCTGCATCAGGACAACTTGAGGATGGGGGCAGATACCAGTGTCAGTACAGTGTGCTGCTGGGTAATAATTGGGAACATTCTCATCTCAGCTCCCCTATTCAACTGCCCTGTGTTACAGGTGTGTGTGTGTGTGCGCGTGTGCGCGCGCGCGTGTGTGTGTGTGTGTGTGTGTGTGTGTGTGTGTGTGTGTGTGTTATTTTGACAGTACTCATGTAATGTGTTTCAGGATCTCCCTCCTGCAGCACATTTTCTGCAGATAACCATCCTCCACAATCAGGTAACACACACACACACACACACAGACACACAGACACACAGACACACATACACACACACACACATTTATTAAACCAAGTATCTGGGTCTCTCTCATGTGTTTCTTTCTTGTGGTGCCTTGCAGATATTCATTTGGCTTTGCGCTCTCTCTCTCTCTCTCTCTCTCTCTCTCTCTCTCTCTCTCTCTCTCTCTCTCTCACACACACACACTCTCTCTCTCTCTCTCTCTCTCTCTCTCTCTCACACACACACACTCTCTCTCTCTCTCTCTCTCTCACACTCTCTCTCTCTCTCTCTCTTTTACATTATTGGCTGTTTGTTGTCTTTCTCTGTGATATGTCTCTGTGTCTCTTCTGTGTCTGTTCTCTCCAGTTGGTCTCTCCACTGTCTCCGTCTGGTATCGTTTCTCTGACATGTTTATTGTGTATCTCTGATATACTCTTTGCAGGTTTGATGGACCTGCCAATGGTATTTGGCTCCATCGCCTCTGCATTGCTCTTCCTGATGGTGTTCATCTTCCTGTGGGTTGGGATTCGCAAATACGGTGTGTGTCCAGAACTCATTTTCACTCTGTCCTGTAGGGGGCAGTGTTACCTGTGACAGTAACTCCACTGGTTAACTCTAATTTCCAGTCTTTTTCTTACAGCTAAGTCAGCAGCCGAGAACAGAAGGCAGAGGTGAGAAATCCCACAATGCACTGCAGTAGTCTGGAGTCTTAATAACGTAACTGTAGTGAAGTGAGTAAAGTGTAACGAGACGTTTACTACACACACTTTAGTAGTGATAGTAACTGTTTATTGGGATGCAGGGAACAGGAGCAGTTCTGGAAGCAGGTCCACTCCAGAGACCACATCATCGGTGAGCGACTGTTTTAACATTTTATGTGTTGTGTAAAAAAAGTACAAATTAAACCTGAGTCTAAAGTCATTACATGTACAAAAACATCACATGTACACACAAACAAACATCACATGTACACACACACACACATCACATGTACACACACATCACATGTACACACACACATCACATGTACACCCAAAAACATCACATGTACACACAAACATGACATGTACACACACATCACATGTACACACAAACATGACATGTACACCCAAAAACATCACATGTACACACACACATCACATGTACACACACATCACATGTACACCCAAAAACATCACATGTACACACAAACAAACATCACATGTACACACACATCACATGTACACCCAAAAACATCACATGTACACACAAACATCACATGTACACACACATCACATGTACACACAAACATGACATGTACACCCAAAAACATCACATGTACACACACATCACATGTACACACACATCACATGTACACACAAACATGACATGTACACCCAAAAACATCACATGTACACACACATCACATGTACACACACATCACATGTACACACAAACATGACATGTACACCCAAAAACATCACATGTACACACAAACATCACATGTACACACACATCACATGTACACACAAACATGACATGTACACCCAAAAACATCACATGTACACACAAACAAACATCACATGTACACACACATCACATGTACACCCAAAAACATCACATGTACACACAAACATGACATGTACACACACATCACATGTACACCCAAAAACATCACATGTACACACAAAGACATCACATGTACACACAAACAAACATCACATGTACACACAAACATCACATGTACACACAAACATCACATGTACACACACATCACATGTACACACAAACAAACATCACATGTACACACACATCACATGTACACACACATCACATGTACACACACATCACATGTACACCCAAAACATGACATGTACACACAAACAAACATCACATGTACACACAAACATCACATGTACACACAAACATCACATGTACACACAAAGACATCACATGTACACACAAACATCACATGTACACACAAACATCACATGTACACACAAACATCACATGTACACACAAAGACATCACATGTACACACAAACATCACATGTACACACAAACATCACATGTACACACAAACATCACATGTACACACAAAGACATCACATGTACACACAAACATCACATGTACACACAAAGACATCACATGTACACACAAACATCACATGTACACACAAACATCACATGTACACACAAACATCACATGTACACACAAACAAACATGAATTATGGGATTCTGCAGCATATAAGGAGCATGAGATGATGACCAGGATGAAACCCTCAGTAGAGCAGCAGGTTCGTTAGTGCTGCCTAAACATGCTGCCTATCCAGGGAACTACCCTAAACATGCTGCCTATCCAGGGAACTACCCTAAACATGCTGCCTATCCAGGGAACTACCCTAAACATGCTGACTACTTAGGGAACTACCCTAAACATGCTGACTACTTAGGGAACTACCCTAAACATGCTGACTACTTAGGGAGCTACTTCTGCTGAGATTTCTGTGTAGGAACATCTGTGTTGTTCTGTTGGTCTTCATGTTGTGTGACGTTGTGTGTTTCTCAGATCTCACACTACAGAGAGTCAGCACTGGCTCCAAGGTAACCTTCAACATCGTCCAAATTCAAACATCTGTACTTCAATGCTGTCTTTTTTCTTCACTCTAAACCCTACACCCTACACCCTAAACCCTACTCACTAATCCCTACACCCTAAACCCTACTCATTAATCCCTAAACCCTACTCCTTACCCCCTACTCCCTAAACCCTACTCCCTACTACCTTCTCCCTACGCCCTAAACCCAGCCCCTACATGTTAAACCCTACACCCTACTCCCTACACCCTACTCCCTTTTCACTAAACCCATTTTTCTGTATTATGTAAATAAGTTTCTGCTCCTTTAAGATTTACTCATGATGAATAAACTGAAATTCATTGTAAGTTTGTGTAACGAGTGTTTGTACAATTTCCTGATTTGCAGGAAGATGAAGCAGCAGCCGAGTCAGAGCCCATCTACGACTGTCCACTCAGTACATTCACTCACCCACCTGCCTACTGACTCTCTGTCTCACTCTCTGTCTGTCTGTCTGTCTGTCTCTCTGTCTGTCTGTCTGTCTGTCTGTCTCTCTGTCTGTCTGTCTCTCTGTCTGTCTGTCTGTCTCACTCTTTGTCTCACCTTCTGTCTCACTCTCTGTCTCACTCTCTGTCTGTCTGTCTCACTCTCTGTCTGTCTCACTCTCTGTCTGTCTCACTTTTTGTCTCACTCTCTGTCAGTCTCTGTTAGTGTCCCTCAGCCACATTGTGAGAGTGTCTCACACACACAGACAGGTACACACCCGAGTGGGCGGAGCATGCAGACGACATGACTAGGTTTTGCGTGTCGTTTCTGTCGTCTCTCTCTGACACAAAGGAAAAAGTCATTATTATAACTTTACTTTTTTATTCTTTCTTCATCATCCTTTCGTAACACAACCTTCATCACTTTTCCTTATTTACTCGTGTTTTCCTCTTTCCTCGTCTCATTATTTCCTTTCAATCTATGATCATGATTTGCATTATGTCTTTGTATTTAAAATCTGTCTGTTAATTATGTCCTTGATAAATAAATGAATGCATTATTAATATTTTATAGATGAATACAAACTCTTAGTCTCTTTCTCTCTCTCTCACACACACACACACACACACACACACACACACACACACACACACACACACACACACAAACTGTAGAGTGTTAAATGTTTATGAGCTGTGAGAAATGCAAAATAACAGACTGTTCATGCCACTGAACAGAAATTGCACGTCTGTCTGTCTGTCTGTCTGTCTGCCTGTCTGTCTGCCTGCCTGTCTGTCTGCCTGTCTGTCTGCCTGTCTGTCTGCCTGCCTGCCTGTCTGTCTGTCTGCCTGCCTGCCTGCCTGTCTGTCTGCCTGTCTGCCTGCCTGTCTGTCTGCCTGCCTGTCTGTCTGTCTGCCTGTCTGTCTGTCTGCCTGTCTGTCTGCCTGTCTGTCTGTCTGTCTGTCTGTCTGTGTTCCAATACATGTGTTACTGTCTCCATGCTGAAGAGAGGTGTGTATTACACACTTTTTTCACATGTGTAGTTAAAGCTTGAGTAAGTCAACAAACTGTACAGTTCATAATAAAGGGCATTAAATACTTTAATATTGACACCGGTATTTATTGTGTGTGTGTGTGTGTGTGTGTGTGTGTGTGTGTGTGTGTGTGTTTAATTTGTGTTAGGAGTGTGTTAGGTTATTGTGTTAATTCAGGAGGTCAGTGCCCTCACCCCCCCCCCCCCCCTTGTCCTCATGGTTTGTTCCTCCAGAGTTTCAGGTTAAGTTCTTTATGAGAATCAGTAGTTGGAGGTGTGGAGACAATCTGAGGCTGATTTTATTCACACTAATGATGTCAAACATCATCTTCATGTGTCTGCAGACAGGTAGGTTAAACTCCAGGAGAACTAGTTAACCTGGTTTGGCTTTGTTAGTTAAGTGTAGTTAATCAGGTTCTTTGTAATCTGCTTAAATTGATCCTCATTAGTTGATGTCAGTACATTAGTATAGGATTTAATAATCACTGTGATTAAATGTGTCCTACAAACAGACATAAACACTCAACTGATAAAAGACATTTTTGTCTTGAAATTCAGAACAGACGTCATTCATGTGTACAGTTATGAGTCATTAAAGGAATTTCTCCTTTGTATGTGAATAAAGGTCTGAATGTGAGGGACAAGGTGAGGCTCAAGATGTGACGTTAAAGCTGTTAGACTGAAACCGAGGGCTGTTGGTGAGTGGGCGTGTCCTGAGCTGTGAAGATGGAACAAAGCCCTGAGTGGGCGTGTCCTGAGCTGTGAAGATGGAACAAAGCCCTGAGTGGGCGTGTCCTGAGCTGTGAAGATGGAACAAAGCCCTGAGTGGGCGTGTCCTGAGCTGTGAAGATGGAACAAAGCCCTGAGTGGGTGTGTCCTGCATGGTGAAGGTGAAATTGAGTGACATGTGGGCGTGTCCTTACTGTATCTCTGTGTGCGGAAGGAATGCCTGTCTCACGCCCTGAACACACATGAGACGTTCAGGACTCGGCTGTGTGTGCGTGTGTGTGTGTGTGTGTGTGTGTGTGTGTGTGTGATCTCTCAGGATTTGCCTGTGAAATATCCACTAGCAGGTGGTAACAAAGCCCTGCTTTTCTTCTTTTCTTCTCTCTGTTTCACTGTGGTTCAGCGAAGTGACTCAGAGAACATGCTGTGAAATATTTAGACGGCTCATGACCAGAGTTCTTGATGACATTAATAATGACATAGCCTCCAACCATATGAAGTGGAGGCTAGGGTTAGGGTTGGAGTCTGATACCTGACTGTGTTGGAGCTTAACCTCGTTACAGTGTTTACAGGTGTACAGTCTACATCTCAGAAACCTCACCGACACTGAAACTAGCCAAACAGTTGTAATGAAAAGACATCATGTTCTTCTTCGTGGTGATTTACACACATTTCACACTCACACCCCACACTGTAGCACAGTGAAGTGAGTTTAAAAGTGATTTTAATCAATAAAAAAGTAGAAAATGTTTGCTAAAACTATCTAAAACTAGCTTACTGATGATAAATAACAAGGATCTCGCTCTGGTATTATTGGTGCTATAATGTGAACTATAATAGAGCTAACTGGCTAGTGCTAAACTGACGTCCTGTCTGAGGAACAACTCAACTAAAATATCTGAATAAGTTTTCTAAATAGATGACTGACATGTTAGATTTCAGTCTATAAACTAGATCAACACTGGAACCAGAAAAAATAAACATCCCATAAAGATTCAATAAAGAAACAGGCTAGCTAGCATAGCACTGCTCTCATTAAAGCTTAGCATGTTAGTCAGTTAAATAATAACTGAATTAAAGACTGAAATAAACACTATTTTTGTTTGTGAATGAGAGTCTGTGTGTGTGTGTGTGTGTGTGTGTGTGTGTGTGTGTGTGTGTGTGTGTGTGTGTGTGTGTGTGTGTGTGTGATCTGATTAGCATTGGTGTTTAACAGTCTTAGCAGGTGTTTAAAGTAAAGACTGATGTTCCCTCTGGTCTTCAGAAGGTGTGTGTTTGCTTCAGTTGTGATGGTCGTTGCTGTGTCCGTTGATCAGACCTGATTCCCAGCTCTGGACTAACAGGTTCGTCTGTCTCTGTTCCTTTACCTGTGGGGAAAAGTGTGTTAGCGTTTCTCTTATTATTTGCTGTTGCTTGCCTTTGAACCTCTGATCCAGTGGAGAACGAATCTGGGAATCAGGAGAGAGATTCCTCAGGGTTCTGTTAGATCAGCGCTAGGTTTGTTCGCTCGCTCTGTGTACTAAGAGCAGTAGTGTGTTTGTGAAACTCTGTTGTGAGCAACTTTATTAACTCCTACAGTTTAAGAGGTTTGAGGTGATAAACTGCTGATCTCCATTTGGAAATGTTTAATGGATGAATAACAGCTAGCTGTCTGTGTATGTTAGCTATACAGAGCTAAATAAGGTACAACATATATGACATATATGTTACATTCTTATCACACACACACACACACACACACACACACACACACACACACACACACACACACACACAGTCATGTACCTCAGGCTGTGTGTTGTGTCTGTTCTGTAGAGAAGGAGGTGGCCATGTTACATCCAACTTCCCAAATGATGAACTAACTGAAAACACACACACACACACACACACACACACACACACACACACACACACACACACACACACACACACACACACACACACACAATGATTACTCATGCTATTTCTGGGAACTTGAAGCTGTGTTTTATGTTTAAACTCTGATGCCACATTCTCTCTTGTGTTCTTGTCTGAAACTGAACTCTGCTGTTATTCACACCAACATTCAAAATAACCTCAGGAGCTAAAACCCAGAAGACAGACCCATCCTCTGCTGTGTGTTGGTCTGTCTGTGCTGTGTTCGGGGAAAACAAGCAAGCAAAGAAATAAGTCAAATGGAATGTTCAGTAAATATCCTCCTGTTTAAAAGAAAAAGCACTTGTATGAACGTCAGAATCGATTTCTAATGAATTCAGGTTGAAGGAGCTGAAGGTGTATCAGTGAGCAGCTTCCAGCCTGATGTTCTGCTCTAACTCATCAATACAGGAGTTTTATTAAAATAATCAATAATAAGGTGCCAGTGAAGGAGTACAACAAGTACCCCGAGGGGCAAATCTGTTCACTCTGTAGCTGCAGTGACATCACTAACCGGTGTGTGTGAGTTCTGTTTGTTGGTTCATTTACTGCATCTCACTTCTCTATCAGACTGAAGATCTGTACAGTAAACTACACTGAAACATCTCACAAAGAAGATAATAAATCCTGCATTTAGTAAAATCTTATAAATATAATGTTACAGGATTAAAACATGTTAATACACACACATGTACACACACACATACATGTACACACACACACATGTACACACACACACATGTACACACACACACACACACACATGTACACACACACACATACATGTACACACACACATGTACACACACACACATGTACACACACACACACACACACACATGTACACACACACACATACATGTACACACACATACATGTACACACACACACATACATGTACACACACACACATGTACACACACACACATGTACACACACACATACACACACACACATGTACACACACACATACACACACACACATACACACACACATGTACACACACACACACACACACACATGTACACACACACACACACACACACACACACACATGTACACACACACACATGTACACACACACACATACACACACACATGTACACACACACACACACACACACACATGTACACACACACACACACACACACACACACACACACATGTACACACACACACATATATACACACACACGCACACACACATATACACACACACACACATGTACACACACACACATACACACACACATATGCACACACACATATACACACACACACACACACATGTACACACACACATGTACACACACACATGTACACACACACACGTACACACACACATGTACACACACATGTACACACACACACACACACACACATGTACACACACACACACACACACACACACACACATGTACACACACACATGTACACACACACACATGTACACACACACACACACACATGTATACACACACACACATGTACACACACACACACGTACACACACACACACACACACACACACAAACTCGTATGTATTTTCACACCCACACACACATGAAATACACCAGAGCACTATATCTATTGCACTTCACACCCTGTGCATCCTATGTCCTGTCCACACACATGTACACACACACACACACACACACACACACACACACACAGGCACACACACACACATACCTGATGAGGTGTTCAGGTTCTGTTCCAGTGTGTTTGTGTTGCTGTGCGTTGGTCTGGTTCTGCTCGGTGTCACTGTGATCTTTGACCCGTTGCCATAGAGACACATCCTCTGTTTGCAAAGTTCTTCCTCCCGCTTTTTTGCTTCTTGAATGTCCTTCTGCATGTCCGGGAGTCGGGACAGTGACGATCTCAGTTTGAAGAATGGGTTCTCCTTCTGTTCTTCACTGTTAGCCATCAGGTCTTGGACTTTTGAGCTGCGATGACGTTCCTCATGTGACGATCTGATGGTTCCTAAGTCCGTCTCAGTCACTGGTTTGTAAACCTGTCTGTTTGGGTCTAAAATCACTGTAGGATTCTTCTCGAGGATTATCACCTGCCGTTCCACAGCTTCTGAGAACCCTGGACCACACTGTTTTGGGTTCTGCATTTTCAGGTTTCTTGCTGTTTCATTAGAAATTTCCATCATCTTGTCATTCTGATTTCTTTTGATCTGGAGATCTTTGGGTTCCTGAATGGTTTTTAATCCAGAATTTTGGTTCTTTAAAAATAAGTCCAAGCTTTTCTTCTGAGAAACCTCCATGTCCTGGAGGGATTCAAACAGGAGCTTCTTCTCTTTCAGAGATGGGAAAAGTTGAGGAGAATCTAATCCTGTGTGCTTTGTGTGTTCCTTAGACGAGCAGTCCTGATTTCTACCATTTAATATCTTACAGGATGAAACACAGGATGTTCCCTCGTTCTTCAGATCCTGGACAGTTCTGAATGGTTTATTATCATGGTTTCTTGAGTGCTGAAGATCTTTGGGTAAAGCTTCAGTGGGCTGGAATGAGGAATGGGTCTTTAAGTGCATCTCCAAGCTTTTTAAGGGTTCCTGATTTCCACTGCTGGAGATTTGGAGATCTCTGGATTCCTGGAATGCTTCAAAGAGAAGCTTTTTCTCCTGAAGTTGTCTCATGGTTCCTTTGTCATAAAATCCAGGCAGTCTCCCGAGCTTGACCAGCACCTTCTCTCTCTCAGATTCAGCATGAATCTCATGCTGCATCTTCTTCCCAGCGAACTGCCGCTCCTTGCTGTGATCTTTCAGTGACTTGTCTGGGAGATCCTGAGAGAGGATGGACTTTCTGAGCGGGATCTCGATGAACCCTCTGGTCTCGTCCAGGCCTCGTGAGCGGCGAAGGCTCTGCTCACGCTCGAAGCCGAGGCGTATCTCCCTCTCTATTGGCGTCTCGTTATCTGACATGCTGTTGAGGGAGAAATCAGCAGACACGCCACTGTCACTTTGGTTGTCGTCATATTGATCCAGGTTCATGTTTCTTCTCAGTTCTCTCCTTAGATCTTCAGCGTGACTCTGTGTTTCCTGTCTGATCTGCACTTCGTCCTCTCTCTTCACTCTCCCTCTCTGCCTCGCTCCACCCTGCTGCTTCTATCATCAAACGCTCACTGACCATAAAAGACCTGCAGCTCGGGTTTCCAGGATCTTCATTGGCTGTTTCATTGGCAACAGTTTCTAAGGGAGGAGCTGATTTGCACACCTGTCGCACTTCCTTATTCTGAGCCGGATCAGGAGTCTCTGGTGCCTCCTGCTGGTCAGCTCATCCTCATCTTCTGACAGGAACATGATGGAGCCCCTCAAAACATTCAGGTTTTTGGTTCAGTAATAATGGATGTGTTTGATGTTTGTAACCCCGCCCACTTCCCACTTTAGCATTTAAACAAATGCTGTTTGTGACACCTAATGTCCATCACTGCACATGCCTTTAGCTTTTGGACCACTTGTGATGTTCTATTGTATGGCTCTCAGATCCATTTGTGACCTCACAGCGCCCTCTTTTGGCTTGAACATGTCATTGCTGCAGTCTGAGATTTGGTCGCTTCCTGATCACCTTCCATCCACAGGACACCGTTAGTCCTGAAGTTTTGCAGAACATTACAGTATGAAACTCACATCTCTATAAATCTCTAATAATAAACAGTTTCTGTTAACACGTCCACACAGACACGTCCACACTGACACGTCCTTACAGACATGCCCACACTGACACGTCCTTACAGACATGCCCACACTGACACGTCCTTACAGACACGCCCACACTGACACGTCCTTACAGACACGCCCACACTGACACGTCCTTACAGACACGTCCACACTGACACTCCTTACAGACACGCCCACACTGACACTCCTTACAGACACACCCACACTGACACTCCTTACAGACACGCCCACACTGACACGTCCTCATTGACACGCCCACACTGACACGTCCTTACAGACACGCCTACACTGATATCTGCTTACAGACACGCCCACACTGACACGTCCTTACAGACATGCCCACACTGACACGTCCTTACAGACACGCCCACACTGACACGTCCTTACAGACACGTCCACACTGACACGTCCTTACAGACACGTCCACACTGACACTCCTTACAGACACGCCCACACTGACACTCCTTACAGACACACCCACACTGACACTCCTTACAGACACGCCCACACTGACACGTCCTCATTGACACGCCCACACTGACACGTCCTTACAGACACGCCTACACTGATATCTGCTTACAGACACGCCCACACTGACACTCCTTACAGACACGCCCACACTGGCACTCCTTACAGACACGCCCACACTGACACTCCTTACAGACACATCCACACTGACACGTCCTCATTGACACGCCCACACTGACACGTCCTTACAGTCACGCCTACACTGATATCTGCTTACAGACACGCCCACACTGACACTCCTTAGACACGCCCACACTGATATCTCCTTACAGACACGCCCACACTGACATGTACTTACAGACACGCCCACACTGACATGTCCTTACAGACACGCCCACACTGACACTCCTTACAGACACCCCCACACTGGCACTCCTTACAGACACGCCCACACTGACAGCCCTTACAGACACATCCACACTGACACATCCTCATTGACACGCCCACACTGACACGTCCTTACAGTCACGCCTACACTGATATCTGCTTACAGACACGCCCACACTGACACTCCTTAGACACGCCCACACTGATATCTCCTTACAGACACGCCCACACTGACATGTCCTTACAGACACGCCCCCACTGACACTCCTTACAGACACGCCCACACTGAGTTCTTCTTCACAGTTCACTTCAGGTCACTTCCTGTTTACTGTCTGATGCACAATTAGAATAGAAAACTTAACCATGGTCTCATCTTATGTCATATAATCATTTTTAAAAATGTTATGAACTTTGGGCCACACCCACAGTGTAAGTGTCTGATATCAGGAGGAATTCCATTCATAATGTCTGCTGATGCTGGATTGATGAGTACTGATCTGTGTGTGTGTGTGTGTGTGTGTGTGTGTGTGTGTGTGTGTGTTCTGAGTTTCTGTATTAACATCTAGATATGAATTTAAGTTTGTACACAATAACTTTTACCATCTTAATGAAGGTTGACAACAATTCATGGATTATATATTTATTTAACTATGATATCAGGAAATATCAGAAAATCCCAAAGACACGGTGAAGACATTATAAAGAAAAACATTAAAAATACAACTGACATGAAATAGATAACAAAATATTTAATGTTCAGAAACGTTCAATAATCTGTGAGCAATCTGAACATGTAAGAATGGAATGGATAAAAATCAGCTGAGGAAAATATATAAATCTATAAATATGGCTTTATGGCTTAGTAAGAGTATGTACATGTTACACGTGGAGCCTGGAGATGACCAGCAGGTGGCGTGCTGAAGCTGGAGAACTGCAGCTGGAGAGAAAGCTACACCCATATAAGATGTAGTGGATCTGCCATAAACACAACTGTAATTCTGTCCAAACGTTTGTTACAGAAATAAAGAGATAAAGATGAGCTGTTTAGATCGGACTCCCCAGCTACGTCTGATCAAACTGAAATCTTTTACAAGCTGCAGCACCGAACATTTAAACTGAAGTCACGGAACTTTATTTTATCTTTCAGTATTTTCCAACACGTTTCATGGCTAAAACAAAAGCCACACAAACCGAGGGTTAAACAGGAGAGAAACAGATCGCTGTAAAGTGCTGATCATTTAAAGAGCTTTAAAAACGACAGAAATTACTCAAAGCAAATGAAGGAAATGTGTTAGTTCACAGATGTAGTACTTCCTGTTTTTGTCTGATTGGCCGGTGATGGTGAACAGCGTCACTGTGATATTTCTGATCTGAGGTCAGTCCGTGTCTCAGTGTCAGGTTAAAGACCGGCTTTGTGATCAGACATTCAGCTGGAGCATCTGTGGAAGTCACATGATCGTGATCACATGACAGGGTCAGGGTTAGTGATCGTGATCACATGACAGGGTCAGGGTTAGTGATCGTGATCACATGACAGGGTCAGGGTTAGTGATCGTGATCACATGACAGGGTCAGGGTTAGTGATCGTGATCACATGACAGGGTCAGGGTTAGTGATCGTGATCACATGACTGTACAGCACTGGCAGGTTTTCGTCTTTGCCCCCTCGGCCGGGGTCGGGTTAGTTGCTTCTGTCGGCGGTCCCACTTTCGTGGCCAATAGCGGCTCCTCTTCCACCGTAGCTCCACCCAGTGGTATTTCCTGGAACTGTGCTGCGGCGTTTGTGGAGGACGAAGCGGGATCTGGGGATTTCTGGGCACCGTTAGGATTTGGGGCTGAAGCAGACAGTGTGCTAGAGTCAGAGGGTATTTGAACGGCGCCCCCTGGTGTTTCAGCTGCTGCTGTTTCCTGTTCAATATTTGCTGCTGGATCTGTGATTAAATCGGAGTCTTTGACTGATTTTGTTTCAGGGCCTGCAATCGTTTCTTCATCAGAGTGAGAGATTTTTCTTTCTTTTGTGTCTTCGTTTGATGATTCAACATTTGTGTTCATTTCTCTGTTGTTATTTCTGAGACCTTCCTCAAACTCAGTACCTTCACCAGCCTCACTGGGCACTTTATTCTGTACATCTGAAACATCCTCCTCTCTTTCTGCCTCTCTTCCTTCCTCTCTTTCTGCCTCTCTTCCTTCCTCTCTTTCTGCCTCTCTTCCTTCCTCTCTTTCTGCCTCTCTTCCTTCCTCTCTTTCTGTCTCTCTTCCTTCCTCTCCTTGCTTCTCTAATTCTTCATCTATTTCCTCCTCTCTTTTTTCCTCTTGCTTTATTCTTTCTTCCTCTTCTCTTAGTTCCTCTCTTTCCTTCTCTAATTCTTCCTCTATTTCCTCCTCTCTTTTTTCCTCTTGCTTTATTCTTTCTTCCTCTTCTCTTAGTTCCTCTCTTTCCTTCTCTAGTTCTTCCTCTGTTTCCTCCTCTCTTTTTTCCTCTTGCTTTATTCGTTCTTCCTCTTCTCTTCCTTCCTCCTCCACTTTCTCCTCCTCGGCTTGCATGTCCTGGGTCACTTCCACTCCCTCCTCTGTGATGATCACTCTCTCTGCACGAATGACTGCACTGACATCATCATCATCATTACACAAACCCTGCCCAGGCTCCGCCTCCGTATAACCCAGGAATAAGAGAGTCTCCTCCCCCTTGGTGATGTCATTAACATGCTGAAGAGGAGCACTGTGGGATTGCTCATCTCGTGCAGCACCATTGGTGAGAGACTTGTCATAAGAAGAGTCTGTGCTTTTCTCCTCTCCGTTCACTGAACTTCCTGTGGAGCAGAGATCAGACCAGTCATGGGCGTGTCCTAATATTCTATACCAAGGGTGTCTGATCTTACCCACACAGGGCCGGTGTGGGTGCAGACTATTAGTTGTTCTTGGCTATTAGTAGACCCTGGTGTGGCTTCTGCTCGGCCCTTTGTGGGTAAGATCGGACACCTCTGTTCTGTAGAGCGTGACTTGTAGTGACACTCGTGCACTATGTAGTGAGCAGGTCTGATTTAGGACACGCAGCAGAAGTAAAGCAGGAGCAGAGACAGAGTTAGAGTGAGAGAGTTTAGTGCAGATGTAGTGAGGGGTTAATGAGGCAGTGAACATGTCTTACCAACTGGAGAAAGGAGAAGCTGGAGAGATACAGGATAGAGAGATAGAACAAGAAAAAAGAGAGAACAGTGTAAGAAGTTTAAACAGCAGTTCTAAACTATTAATAGAGAGAGAGAGAGAGAGAGAGAGAGAGAGAGAGAGAGAGAGAGAGACAGACTCCAAGTGAACTAATAAATCTCACCTGATGGATGTGCTGTCACAACATTCACTTTCTATGGGGGAAGAGAGAGAGAGAGAGAGAGAGAGAGAGAGAGAGAGAGAGAGAGAGAGAGAGAGAGAGAGAGAGAGAGAGAGAGATGTAAAATGAAGCAGACTTTGGAGTGAACATGTACTAACGACTCCTACACGTTCCTGTTTATAAGCCATAACACATCCTGGCTGAGTCCCAGTGTTACCCCCAACCTGCCTTAGGGCACTTCCCCTTTCACCTGCAGCACATACAGTAAGTGTGAACAGGACACAGTCAGATGTACCTGCAGGACCCTGGGGTGACTTTCTTTAGTTTTACACTCATGTAAGTAAGAACACAAAACTAGAATGTGCTATAAGCTGCTGTAGTGTAGAGGAATAAGTCACTGAGCACTGTTAGTCAGTGTGTGTGTGAAAACAGTGACTCACACGATGCACTTCCACAGAGCTGACAGCAGGGGGAGCAGTTACCCACAATGCACTGCACCAGGAGCTCAGTGCCAGAGGAGATACAGTG
>NC_062522.1:34128779-34131279 GCF_022655615.1 Tachysurus fulvidraco | reverse complement strand
AGTACACACTACACTACAGTACACTACAGTGCACACCACAGTACACACTACACTACAGTGCACACCACAGTACACACTACACTACACTACACTACAGTGCACACCACAGTACACACCACACTACACTACACTACACTACACTACACCACAGTGCACACCACAGTACACACCACACTACACTACACCACACTACACTACACTACACTACACTACACCACAGTACACACCACACTACACTACACTACACTACACTACACTACAGTGCACACCACAGTACACACCACACTACACTACACTACACTACACCACAGTACACACCACAGTACACACTACACTACACTACACTACAGTGCACACCACAGTACACACTACACTACAGTACACTACAGTGCACACCACAGTACACACCACAGTACACACTACACTACACCACAGTACACACTACACTACACCACAGTACACACCACAGTACACACTACACTACACTACACTACAGTGCACACCACACTACAGTACACACCCCAGTACACACTACACTACACTACAGTACACAGAACAGTACACACTACACTACACTACACTACACACCACACTACACTACACTACACTACAGTACACACCCCAGTACACACCACAGTACACACTACACACCCCAGTACACACTACACTACACTACAGTACACAGCACAGTACACATTACAATACACACTGCAGTACACAGAACACACCCCAGTACACACCACAGTACACACTACACTACACACCACAGTACACACTACACACCCCAGTACACACCCCAGTACACACTACACTACATTACAGTACACAGCACAGTACACACTACAATACACACCCCAGTACACACTACACTACACACCACAGTACACATGCCAGTACACACTACACTACACTACACACTGCAGGACACACTGCACTACACTACACAGCACAGTACACACCCCAGTACACACTACACTACACAGCACAGTACACACCCCAGTACACACTACACTACACAGCACAGTACACACCCCAGTACACACTACACTACACAGCACAGTACACACCCCAGTACACACTACACTACACAGCACAGTACACACCCCAGTACACACTACACTACACACTACACTACACAGCACAGTACACACCCCAGTACACACTACACTACACAGCACAGTACACACCCCAGTACACACTACACTACACACTACACTACACAGCACAGTACACACCCCAGTACACACTACACTACACACTACACTACACAGCACAGTACACACCCCAGTACACACTACACTACACACTACACTACACAGCACAGTACACACCCCAGTACACACTACACTACACACTACACTACACAGCACAGTACACACCCCAGTACACACTACACTACACACTACACTACACAGCACAGTACACACTACGCTACACTACACACCCCAGTACACACAACAGTTACAGATTTCTCTCCCATGATTCACACACACACACACACACACACACACACACACACACACACACACACACACACACACACACACACAAACACACACAGTGTAATAAGCGCTTTATGAGCACTGGCATGTTTATAAACAGGGCGTTAATAATGCTGTAATGAATCTGTCATTAATGATAGAGGATGTTGCTGCTTACCTGCGGCTCACTGTAATGTTCTTAAAGATACACAAGCAGAGAGAGAGAGAGAGAGAGAGAGAGAGAGAGAGAGAGAGAGAGAGAGAGAATAAAACTCCTCTCTGAAACTCAAAATGTTGCGCGACTTTCTCGAATAAACAGCGCCACTTCCCTCTAATCTTTACTTCCGGTCTAAAAGTACGCTATAAAATGACGATGACTGAAAGATCGAGTCTTTACTGGGATCTAAACGTCTTTACTGGGATCTAAACGTCTTTACTGGGATCTAAACGTCTGTACTGGGATCTAAACTCACCCCGCACGAGCGCAGCTACATTCTGCGGTTATCCGGTTACTGCTCTCTTTTCCTCTTTAAGCCCCGCCCACGTCACCTTCAATTAACACCTTAAATGTTTGTGTTTAACTCACTACAGAGAAGCGTGTTAATGACAGCAGGGTGTGTGTGAGGCTGCAGGATAAACAAACACCATCAACACCACTGTATGTCCACCAAACACCATAAACACACACACACACACACACACTTTACTCTGGGATTTTTTGGTCTTAAGTGTGTATCAGCGGTGCCAGCGTTTCCATGGGAACACGAAATCCTTTTCTCATTTTCTGTGTGTGTGTGTGTGTGTGTGTGTCTACCATTTTTGATGATGTGCAGAAGCATGCAGTGGTTCGATTACCACTCCTTTGCTCTCCTTCTTTGATGTGTTTATATTATTCTCTCTCTCGCACACACACACACGCACGCGCGCGCACACACACACACTCGCACGCACGCACGCACTCACAGTCTCCCTAATTGAGGGCACGCATTTCATTGCTGCTGTCGATTACGTGTCTAACA
>NC_062522.1:34118779-34121279 GCF_022655615.1 Tachysurus fulvidraco | reverse complement strand
CCAACCTTCACTCTGTCTCTCCTTCTTCTGTAGCTTCTGGCACTCTTTCTTCTCTTCCTGATCCTGAGTCATTTTCCTCACTACCCTTGGACTCAGCCACAGATACTTTCCTCTTCTCTCTTTCCTCAACCAAGGACTTCCTCTGCCCTCTGTCCTAAACCCAAGAAAACTTCTTGATCTGCTCCTTGGCTTTCAGATGTGCTGCAATCGAAGAGAGCTAAGATCATCAGAGAGAAAGTGGAAGAAATCACAACTTGATGCTTGATTCTTACCGAACACGTCTGGCCAAGTTCTCTTCAGATGTGACTTCTGCCAAGACTTCCTTCTACAAGGAAACGCTTGAAGCTTCAGCACAAGACCCTCAGAAGCTCCACAACATCATCTCTTCTCTATTCAACTCTCGGCTCCACCTTCTTCATCCTCCCTGACTGCAGAAGACTTTGCTTCTTTCTACCATGAGAAGATTGAGGAAATCTGCCGGACCTTCACTTCAGCCCCGACTGCACTTACATCTCAGAGTATGCATTCCCCACACCTTCGTTGTCACATTTCTCAACTGTAGCAGCAGAAGAAATTTTACATCTCATCCAGTCCTGCAATCCTACCACCTGTTCATTGGATCCACTCCCTACCACTATGCTCCAGACCATCTCGCAAGATCTTCTGCCCTTTATCACCATGATTATCAATAGATCCCTAACATCTGGTCAGGTACCAACTACAACTAAGTGTTATTCCCATCCTAAAGAAACCTGCTCTGGATCCATCAGACATCAGTAACTACAGACCGGTATCACTTCTCTCGTTTCTTTCAAAAATTCTTGAACACATTGTCTATAATCACCTGTCTGTCTATCTGGTAGCTAGGAGAGGAGTGACATCTGCTCCACGCAGACTCTCCACTGGTGTCCCAAAGGGCTCAGTACTTGGTCCTCTTCTTTTCTCCCTGTATACTCACTCTCTTGGGGAAGTTATTTCCTCACATGGGTTCTCTTACCACTGCTATGCTGATGATACACAACTCAGGGTAAGAGGCAAGTATACAACAAGACTCTATTCTGTTTTGGCACCAAGGGAACGTGGATCATGGAACGAACTTCCCCTAGGGGTCCGGGTTGGATCACTGGCTATTTTTAAACGACGCCACTTCCTGGGGCTGTTGTTGGTGGGGCTGAGTGTAATGATGGTGGGGGTGAGTTTAGTGATGGTGGGGCTGAGTGTAATGATGGTGGGGGTGAGTGTAGTGATGGAGACTTTCCCATTTTATAGTCACATAATCATTGCAAGATAAATTAGTTAAACATGTTATAACATATCTCTCTCTCTCTCTCTCTCTCTCTCTCTCTCTCTCTCTCTCTCTCTCTGCCTGTGTAGGATTCAGGCACTTCGTTCTCAGGTGTCACATGATGATCGGCGTTATTTACTCTCCGCCCCTCCTGATGTTCTTGTTCAATCCCGTCGCCCCCTTACCAGTGCAGTGTAGATCTCCACCCACCTATTACTCTATCTGTACACAGCTCTGCCCAGTCCTCACCTCCTCATATCACATTCATGCATATCATCACTTTAAAATCAATTACTAGTGCAATGAGTTTTACACACTAGTGCATTAAAGTGGCCTAGTTCACTACAGAGTACTAGATTAGAGACGATTAGCGAAGTGTACGACTCATTTATAAATTAATGAACTGCTGCATGCCATAAATCTGGTGACAAGGTTTACTCAATCAAGAGGAAGTGGACAAGAGGAAGTGGACAAGAGGAAGTGGACAAGAGGAAGTGCACTAGCATAGAATAGAATAGAACAGAACAGGGCAGAGAAGCCTTTATTATCGCCACATATACATTACAGCACAGTTTTTTCTTCACATACCCCAACTGAGGAGGTTGGGGTCAGAGTAGTGGACAAGCCGAAGTGGACAAGGGAAATTGGACAAGGGGAAGTGGACAAGGGAATGTAGCTGTTGCCAAATCACAGTTACATAAGTGTAGATATTTTTTTAGTAATATAATTTTTTTTCTCTTTGTTCCATTTAATCCAGTTTGTAAATATTTAGTGTTCCTTCGACCCCTGAACAATGACTCGGCTGTTAAAAAGCTTTTATAGATAAATAAAGCACAAGTAATAAATTAACTTTATTTTAACATCTATAATGTAAAATTAAGACTAATAAAAAAACATTTTTATAAACTAAAGGAAATATATAAAAATGGAAATTACATTAAAATAATAATAATATCAGGAATTCAGATATAAAAATATTTACTTTTTTAGTGAATAAAAATGTGTTGTTTTCTTTCTTGTTTTTTGCTGATAAAATGCAGAAATATTAAATAAACCTGAAATAAAAATAGATATATATATTTTATACAAAACTATCAGATCACTAATAGTGAACTTCATGACATGTGCATTTGTGTTCTTGATATTAAAAGAAAAATGTGTCATCACCTGAAATAAATCATAAAAACATAATTACTACTTAATTTAAAACTAAAG
>NC_062522.1:34093779-34111279 GCF_022655615.1 Tachysurus fulvidraco | reverse complement strand
GTATGGAGACCGCAGTGCGATCGCCGACCCCCTGGCTCAAGCTGACTGGGCCTCCAAAAAGCTTGTCTGGGTTCCGTCTGAGAAACTGGGCTTTGAGTCTGGCTCGGTCAAAGAGGAGACCAAGGACGAGTGCGTCGTGGAGCTCGCTGACTCCGGAAAAAAGATCAAAGTGAACAAGGATGACATTCAGAAGATGAACCCACCAAAATTCAGTAAGGTGGAGGACATGGCAGAGCTCACCTGCCTCAACGAGGCGTCTGTCCTCCACAACCTCAGAGAGAGATACTACTCCGGCCTCATCTACGTAATTATGCCTCTAATCTCATGCTAATGACTTTATTTTAAGTGTCAAAGAATTTTCCTTTTAAAAAGGGTGTGTGTGTGTGTGTGTGTGTGTGTGTGTGTGTGTCTCTAGACGTACTCTGGGCTGTTCTGCGTGGTTATTAACCCTTATAAATTCCTGCCCATCTACTCGGAGGAGATTGTCGACATGTACAAGGGAAAGAAGAGACACGAGATGCCTCCACACATCTACGCCATTACAGACACTGCATACCGAAGCATGATGCAGGGTAACACACACACACACACACACACACACACACACACACACACACACACACAGGACAACTTTAGCACGTGTCTTTATACAGATTTGCTGTCAGAAGTGTTTGATATCGTCATGCTGATGTACACAGCTCTGTAACACCGTCACTAAGTGTGTGTTGTGTTTGTCTCCACCTGCAGATCGTGAGGATCAGTCCATCCTGTGCACGTGAGTGTTAATCATCATCTACATTAAACTACAGCTGTAAATAAGTGTTGGTGTTAGAGATGTGTGTTGTGTCTCAGATCTGATTAAACTTGTATATTTAACTTTAATAATAAATAATATAACGGTTTAATTAGAAGTTTGTGTTCAGTCTAACAGGCTCATGATTTTCTGTGCTTTTTCTCCTCAGAGGTGAATCTGGGGCTGGAAAAACAGAAAACACCAAGAAAGTCATTCAGTACCTGGCCTTCATCGCCTCGTCCACTAAAACCAAGAAGGACCCAGTGAGTCTCCTGCATGTGTCTGTCTGTGGTTTGTGCTCAGTTACGTCTACAGTGAGGAACAGATCAGTGCTGTTTGTACTCAGAGAATTCCTCATTGTTCAGTTCCTTTGTCTTGTGCAGGGATTTTAATCTCGATTACATTAAATATTCTCACTGTTGGTGTTTAAACTCTCTTCCTTTTACACTTCCTCCTCTCCAGACCAGCAGCAGCAGCAGTCTGTCACATGTAAGTTTCTCCTCTTTTATCCCTTCATTCATTAGATCTCTTTTTTTAGTAACGAGGGTTTGTGTCCACTAGGGGGAGCTGGAGAAGCAGCTGCTGCAGGCGAACCCCATCCTGGAAGCGTTTGGTAACGCAAAGACGGTGAAAAACGACAATTCGTCACGCTTTGTAAGTCACACATCAGCTTTATCGCCTGTAAATGTTTCAGATTTGATCAGAATGTAATATAATCTGTTCTCTCTCCCCCCCCAACAGGGGAAGTTCATCAGGATTAACTTTGATGTTAACGGTTACATCGTTGGAGCGAACATTGAGACCTGTATCCTATTTACTGCTTTATTTTACATTAACTGTAGAAGTGTGTGTTTTGTCTGATTTCTCGCCCCCCCCCCCCCCCCCTTAACGAGTAAATCAGACCTTTTGGAGAAGTCTCGTGCTATCAGACAGGCTAAAGAAGAACGCACCTTCCACATCTTCTATTACTTGCTGTCAGGAGCCGGAGACAAACAGCGATGTAACTTTATTTTTTCCTCTATAACCAAAGTGTAGATCAGATCCACATTAGACTGTTTGGTCCCCACAGATTAGACTGTTTGGTCCCCACAGATTAGACTGTTTGGTCCCCACAGATTAGACTGTTTGGTCCCCACAGATTAGACTGTTTGGTCCCCACAGATTAGACTGTTTGGTCCCCACAGATTAGACTGTTTGGTCCCCACAGATTAGACTGTTTGGTCCCCACAGATTAGACTGTTTGGTCCCCACAGATTAGACTGTTTAGTCCCCACAGATTAGACCCAGTTTACACACAGCCTTCTAACATGACTGTGGGCAGATTAGATGGGCAGATGCTGTAGATTAGACCCTCGAGTGTGTAACTTATGTACACTGTGTGTGAGGATTTCTCCTTCTGCTTTAGAGTTGTTCAGTTCCTGTTGTTCATGGTGACCTTCATTAACGTGTGTGTGTGTGTGTGGTCTCTTAACTTCTAGCTGAATTGTGCCTGGAGGATTATGGGAAATATCGCTTCTTGTCCAATGGGAAGGTGACGATTGCAGGGCAGCAGGACCGAGATCTTTACAGCGAGACAATGGACTCCTTCAGGATCATGAGCATCCCTGAGGATGAGCAGACAGGTCTCTCTCTCTCTCTCTCTCACACACACACACACACACACACACACACACACGCGCACAGGTGCACACTATGTTCTAGTTCTAGTTTTATTACTGATTGAGATGGATGTGAACATGGGCCTGAAGGCGAGACTGGGAGATGGATTGAAAGGTGATGGAGAGATGATCAGTTAGATGTATGACCTGGAATAGGGACTGATGTTGAAATCTCTCTCTTTGTGTGTGTGTGTGTGTGTGTGTGTGTGTGTCGCTCTCTCTTGTTGTGTGTGTGTGTGTCTCTCTCTCTCGTTGTGTGTGTCTCTCTCTCTCTCTCTTGCTCTGTGTGTGTGTCTCTCTTTGTGTGTGTGTGTCTCTCTCTCTCTCGCTCTCTCTTGTGGTGTGTGTGTGTGTGTCTCTCTCTCTCGTTGTGTGTGTGTCTCTCTCTCTCTCTCTCTCTCTCTTGCTCTGTGTGTGTGTCTCTCTTTGTGTGTGTGTGTGTGTGTGTGTGTGTGTGTGTGTCTCTCTCGCTCTCTCTTGTGGTGCGTGTGTGTGTCTCTCTCTCGTTGTGTGTGTCTCTCTCTCTCTCTCTCTCTCTTGCTCTGTGTGTGTGTGTGTGTCTCTCTCTCTCTCTCTCGCGCTCTCACTCAGGATTGCTGAAGGTGGTGTCTGCAGTGCTTCATTTGGGAAACGTCATCTTTAAGAAGGAGCGTAGCTCTGATCAGGCGTCCATGCCTGACGACACGGGTAACACACATCTCTCAGATGCTTCAGTTCACCTGTCGTTTCTGTAGCTCTGATCCCTGACCCCACATTTCCATCTTCTCTCTCAGCGGCACAGAAAGTTTGCCACCTGCTGGGTATGAACGTGACGGACTTTGTGCGCGCCATCCTGTCTCCCAGGATCAAAGTGGGCCGTGATTACGTGCAGAAAGCGCAGACGCAGGAACAGGCCGAGTTCGCCACTGAAGCTTTAGCCAAAGCCATGTACGAAAGGTTGTTCCGCTGGCTGGTGGCACGGATTAATAAAGCTCTGGACAAAACCAAACGTCAGGGAGCCTCCTTCATCGGCATCTTGGACATCGCTGGCTTTGAGATCTTTGAGGTAACCGTGTTCTTGTCCTGCAGCGTTACGTATATTAACTAACATCTGACACAGGACAAAATCTCATGTACATCATCATGACTTTCTCCCCCCCCCCCCCTCTCAGATAAACTCGTTTGAGCAGCTGTGTATTAATTACACTAACGAGAAGCTGCAGCAGCTCTTCAACCACACCATGTTCATCCTGGAGCAGGAGGAGTATCAGCGCGAGGGCATCGACTGGAGCTTCATCGACTTCGGTCTCGACCTGCAGCCCTGCATCGACCTCATCGAGAGACCCGTGAGTCCAGAGCCTTGCTCTCCAGTGAGACTCTCGCTAATGCTTTCCTACATGTCATGTTTGTCCTCCTCCTTCAGGCGAATCCTCCAGGTGTCCTCGCTCTGCTGGATGAGGAGTGCTGGTTCCCCAAAGCCACAGATAAGACGTTTGTGGACAAGCTGGTGCAGGAGCAGGGGAACCATCCCAAATTTCAGAAACCAAAGAAGCTCAAAGATGATGCTGACTTCTGCATCATGCACTACGCTGGGAAGGTAAAGATGGAGGGATTAGATGGTTGGATGGAATGGTTCAAGGTGGTGATTGATGGGTTGGTGATTGAGCTGAGTTGAGCTTGTATCTCTCCTCTCCCCCCTCCCCCCTCCCTCCAGGTGGACTATAAAGCAGTCGAGTGGTTGATGAAGAACATGGACCCTCTGAACGATAACGTAACGATGATGCTCAATCAATCATCGGACAAGTTTGTGTCTGAACTCTGGAAAGATGGTGAGACTTTATATTTCAGCTCATTGTGTTGAACTTGTCAGTCTCTCACACTTGAGAAGGAGCTCAGACCCTGTGAGCTCAGCTTACCTGGATTCTTCTCCTCGTAGTGGACAGGATTGTAGGTCTGGATAAAGTCGCAGGAATGTCCGAGTCGGCACACGGAGCGTTTAAAACCCGGAAAGGAATGTTTAGGACCGTCGGACAGCTTTACAAAGAACAGCTCGCCAATCTCATGACCACGCTGAGGAACACCAACCCCAACTTTGTCCGCTGCATCATCCCCAACCACGAGAAGAAGGTACAAGTTACACACACACACACACACACACACACGCACACACACAACCTCCTAAGTGAGGAAGATGTGAAGTCCTGCTCTGTGCCAACAACCTACAGGCTGATGTCTCAGTGATGTGGTTTAATTAGTCCAAACCCTGAGAAGAAAAGTGATGATTATCTGATCTCTCTGTCTCTCTCTCACACACACACACACACACACACACACACACACTTGTTTTTGCCCAGGCTGGTAAACTGGAACCTCACCTGGTTCTGGAGCAGCTCAGGTGTAACGGTGTGTTGGAGGGAATCAGGATCTGCAGACAGGGTTTCCCCAACCGCATCATCTTTCAGGAGTTCAGACAGAGGTACACACACACACACACACACACACACACTCTGTAGTTCACACACTGATTTTTCATTGTTGTATTTTGTATTTTCTTAGATATGAGCTGCTCACTCCCAATGCCATACCTAAAGGTTTCATGGACGGTAAACAGGCCTGTGTGCTGATGGTAGGTTTCATTAAATAGTCTGTGTGTGTGTGAGAGGGGCACGACGTCTAGACCTGTGTGTGTGTGTGTGAGAGGGGCACGACGTCTAGACCTGTGTGTGTGTGAGAGAGGGGCACGACGTCTAGACCTGGTGTGTGTTTGTGTGTGAGAGGGGCACGACGTCTAGACCTGGTGTGTGTGTGAGAGGGGCACGACGTCTAGACCTGGTGTGGGTGTGAGAGGGGCACGACGTCTAGACCTGGTGTGGGTGTGAGAGGGGCACGACATCTAGACCTGTGTGTGTGTGTGAGAGGGGCACGACATCTAGACCTGTGTGTGTGTGAGAGGGGCACGACGTCTAGACCTGGTGTGTGTGTGGGTGTGAGAGAGGGGCACGACGTCTAGACCTGGTGTGGGTGTGAGAGAGGGGCACGATGTCTAGACCTGGTGTGTGTGTGTGTGTGTGTGTGGGTGTGAGAGGGGCACGACGTCTAGACCTGGTGTGTGGGTGTGAGAGAGGGGCACGACGTCTACACCTGGTGTGTGTGTGTGTGTGGGTGTGAGAGGGGCACGACGTCTAGACCTGGTGTGTGTGAGTGTGGGTGTGAGGGGGGCACGACGTCTGGACCTGGTGTGTGGGTGTGAGAGGGGCACGACGTCAGGACCTGGTGTGTGTGTGTGGGTGTGAGAGGGGCACGACGTCTAGACCTGGTGTGTGTGTGGGTGTGAGAGGGGCACGACGTCAGGACCTGGTGTGTGTGTGTGGGTGTGAGAGGGGCACGACATCTAGACCTGGTGTGTGGGTGTGAGAGGGGCACGACGTCTCGACCTGTGGACATTTTAATATTTTGCTCTTCTCCCCCAGATTAAAGCTCTGGAGTTGGACTCTAATCTTTACCGGATCGGACAAAGTAAAGTGTTTTTCCGTGCTGGAGTTCTAGCTCACCTCGAGGAGGAACGTGACATCAAGATCACGGACGTCATCCTCAAGTTCCAGGCCTGGTGTCGCGGCTACGTCGCCCGCAAGTAAGAGTTTAGTATTATTTAAGTATTACAGACCATAATACTACTGTGGAGGCTAATGGGGGGTGTGTGTGTGTGTGTGTGTGTGTGTGTGTGTGTGTGTGTGTGTTCAGGGCATTTGCTAAGCGTCAGCAGCAGCTCACAGCGATGCGAGTGATCCAGAGGAACTGTGCTGCTTATCTGAAGCTCAGGAACTGGCAGTGGTGGAGACTCTTCACTAAGGTCAGCTCTACTTCTAAACACGTGTGTGTGTGTGTGTGTGTGTACACACTAGTGACCAGAAGGTCCCTGGGCTGCCAGAGTGCTTCTTATTCGTGTGTGTGTGTGTGTGTGTGTGTGTGTACAGGTGAAGCCTCTGCTCCAGGTGACCAGTCATGAGGGGGAGATGCAGGCAAAAGAGGAGGAGCTGGAGAAAGTGAAGGAGAAACAGCAGCAGTTTGAACTACAGTTACGAGACCATGAGATCAAACAGCAACAGGTAAAAACACACATGCATTGATTAATACAGTGTGTGTGTGTGTGTGTGTGTGTGTCCCTGTTCCCACTGTTTGTTCCATTTGTGTCCCTCAGCTCAACATGGAGAAACAGGCTCTTCAGGAGCAGCTGCAGGCGGAGATGGATCTGTGTGCTGAGGCGGAGGAGATGAGATCTCGCCTGGCGGCTCGGCAGCAGGAGCTGGAGGAGATCTTACACGACCTGGAGAACCGTGTGGAGGAGGAGGAGGAACGTGTCACTCAGCTGCAGAATGAGAAAAAGAAGATGCAGCAGAACATTGTGGTGAGCTGGAGACCAGGGTTGGGAGGCTGGTGGGTGTGTTGTGTGGTGGTGGATGTCTGAGGAACCTTCTGTGTGTCATTTATCTGAAGTTTGAACACAATTTAGGAGAATGTTTAAGGAATAAATCCTGGTAATGACCATAACCGTGAGTTTGGTGGGTTGTCAGGATTTGGAGCAGCAGCTGGATGAAGAAGAAGCAGCACGGCAGAAACTGCAGCTGGAGAAAGTGACCACAGACTCCAAGCTGAAGAAGATGGAGGAGGACATCATGGTGCTGGATGACCAGAACACCAAACTCAACAAGGTTCTCCAATAATAGTGTGAATGTGTTCAAGTTAAACCTAAAATACAATGTTGAAGACATGATGCGCGCACACACACACACACACACACACACACACACAGGTTTCAATCAAAGTGTGAACTTTAGTGTTGCAGATGGTCAGTAAAGCTGGACTGCTTTGTTGTGTGTGTGTGTGCAGGAGAAGAAGCAGCTGGAGGACAGGCTCTCAGAGTTCAGCACTAATCTGGCTGAGGAGGAGGAGAAATCTAAGAGTTTACAGAAACTCAAAAACAAACATGAGGCCATGATCACAGACCTTGAGGGTGAGATGGGGGACGACCACTGTTTAATCTCACTGGAATAAAATGGGATTACTTACTGTGTGTGTGTGTGTGTGTGTGTGTGTGTGTGTGTGTGTGTGTGTGTGTGTGTGTGTGTGTAGAGCGTCTGAAAAAGGAAGAAAAGACTCGACAGGAACTGGAGAAGAACCGAAGGAAGTTGGAAAGTGACTCCACAGAGCTCAATGATCACATTGCTGATCTTCAGGCTCAGATCGCAGAACTTCGGGCGCAGCTCGCCAAAAAGGAGGAGGAGCTACAGGCTGCACTGGCCAGGTGGAGTGACTCCTGATTGGCTGCTTTATGTCTGAAGACTTTTAGTATTTTAGTTTGTGTTCCTAATTTAATTACGGACTTGTAGTTAGCTAAGTGAGTCTGTTGTGTACTGTGTCGCCCCCTACAGGATAGAACAAGAATCGTCCCTGAAAAATGCAGCACAGAAGAGAGTGAGGGAGCTGGAAGCTCAGGTTACAGAACTGCAGGAGGACCTGGAGCTGGAGAGAGCAGCGAGAACTAAAGCTGAGAAACACAGACGGGATCTCGGTGAGGAACTGGAGGCACTGAAGAGTGAACTGGAGGACACGCTGGACTCCACCGCCGCTCAGCAGGAGCTCAGGTAAACACACACTCATCACTGCATCTACAGGAGGAGTGAGAGTCTCCACCTACTGTAAAATACACACTGTACAGGGGAATAGTGTGTGTGTGTGTGTGTGTGTGACACAGAGCTAAACGTGAATCTGAGGTGGCTCAGTTGAAGAAAACTCTGGAGGAAGAAGCTCAGAGTCACGAGCAGCTTCTCACTGAAATGAGGCAGAAACACACACAGGCTTTTGAAGAGCTCAATGAACAACTGGAACAGGCCAAGAAGGTAACGCACACACACACATACACACACACACACACACACACACTCATCTTGATGGTGATCATGTCTGTGTCTCTCTCGGCCCTATAGAACAAGGTGCTGGTGGAGAAAAGTAAACACACCCTGGAGAGTGAACACAGTGAGCTGCAGATCGAGCTCCAGTCCGTCACTCAGAGTAAAAATGACTCTGAACATCGCAGGAAAAAAGCAGAAGCTCAGCTGCAGGAACTTCAACTGAAATATAATGAGAGTGAGAAGCAGAAGAAGGACATGGCGGAAAAAATGAGCAAGATGCAGGTAGGTGATGAGACTGTGGTGAAGAAATGTTAATAATAATGTAACAGGGTTTAACTGTGTGTGTGTGTTCAGGTGGAGCTGGAGAGTCTGAGCTGCACCGTGTCTGATGTGGAGAGTAAATACATCAAAGCAGCTAAAGACAGTTCATCTGTGGAGTCTCAGCTTCAGGACACACAGGTCTCACACACACACCACACCCCACACACACAGGTCACACACACACCACACTCACACACACACGGGTCACACACACCACACACACACGGGTCACACACACCACACACACACGGGTCACACACACACACCACACACACACGGGTCACACACACACACCACACACACACGGGTCACACACACACACCACACACACACAGGTCACACACACACCACACTCACACACACACCACACACACACGGGTCACACACACACCACACACACACGGGTCACACACACACCACACACTATACACCTGAAATAAACAGATTATTAATGTTTACTTTTCTAGCTGAATAAGAAGTTGTAGCTCTGATGGACTGCAAAGTGAATTTCTGGAGGAAATAAAACATTAAATACATTTTTATTTTTTTAGGCTTTGCTGCAGGAGGAGACGCGTCAGAAACTGTCTCTCAGCTCACGGCTGCGTCAATTCGAGGACGAACAGAACAGACTAAAGGAGCTTCTGGAGGAGGAAGAGGAGGGAAGGAAAAGTGTAGAGAAACAGCTTCACTCCTCTCAGACACAGGTGATGTTTCAGTCCTGACTAATCACACTCCTGTGCCCCAGCCGGTCAGAAGCCTCACTGCCCCGTGTGTGTGTGGGGGGGGTGTTTATTTATTTATTTATTTATTTATTTATTTTCTTAAAGTTATCAGAGTTGAGGAAGAAGATGGAGCAGGAAGCATTGAATCTGGAGACTTCAGAAGAAGGGAAGAGGAAGCTGCAGAGAGAGATGGAGAACCTGAACCAGCGTCTGGAGGAGAAGTCCTTAGCCTATGACAAGCTGGAGAAGACGAAGGTGCGTGTACAGCAGGAGCTCGATGACCTGCTGGTGGGTCAGGGTCACCTGCGGCAGATCGTCCAGGAACTTGAGAGGAAGCAGAAGAAATTTGACCAGGTATGAAACGTGTTATAACCTTTTGTCTTCTCTGTCTGACCGTCTGTTCAGATGCTTAAAGGGGGTGTGTGTGTGTGTGTGTGTGTGTGTGTAGATGCTAGCCGAGGAGAAGAGTATATCTGCCCGTTACAGTGAGGATCGAGACCGAGCTGAAGCCGAAGCTCGTGAGAAGGAGACGAAGGCTCTGACTTTGACTCGGGAGCTGGAGGCTCTACAGGAGCAGCGTAACGAACTGGAACGAGCCAATAAACTCCTCAAAAGTGAGATGGAGGATCTCGTGTCCTCTAAAGACGACGTCGGCAAAAGTGTACGTACGACCTGTGGCATTTTATAACACTTATTCCTGTAAAATGTTTACACCTGCTTGTGGTTCTGGGACCGTTCTCCTGTCAGCTCCGTCATCCAGCTGACGTTCTGGTGGTCGTACTGAAAGCAGCTTGTTCAGTGTTTGTAGGGTTGGTCTGGAGTTGGAAAGATTTCGGATCAGAATCTTTTCCTGCGTGAACTTGTTTATTAACGATGTGAGATGCCTCCCATTCCTGCCCTAGTGCACGTTTGTGTTCGTCAGATCTCTGTGTTGGGGATCTACATCAGATTTCTGATGAATTCTCAGCGTCTCGTGTTCTTTACAACCTGAACATAAGACCTTAGAAGGAGAGAAGAGTGAAGAATCATTGTGTGTGTTCAGGTCCATGAGCTGGAGCGTGCTAAGCGAGCGATGGAGCAGCAGTTGGAAGAGATGAAGCTGCAGGTGGAGGAGATGGAGGATGAGCTGCAGCTGACTGAAGATGCAAAGCTGCGTTTGGAGGTGAACCTGCAGGCCTTGAAGGCACAGTTCGACCGAGACCTGCAAGGACGAGATGAGCTTGGAGAGGAGAAGAGGAAGCAGCTGATGAAACAGGTGAGGAGATGACTGGAGATCCATCAAGTCACATGATCACACGAGGAAGAAGAAGGAAAGTGTTTATAAACGTGTGTGTGTGTGAAGGTGCATGAGATGGAAATGGAGCTGGAGAATGAGAAGAAGCAGAGATCTCTGGCTATAGCAGCGAGGAAGAAGCTGGAGCTCGACCTGTCTGACCTGGAAGCACAAATTGACCAGGCTGTTAAAGCTCGAGATGAAGCACTGAGACAGCTGAAGAAACTACAAGTAAAACACACGCACACGCGCACGCGCACACACACGCACACACACACAGCATCCGCATTCAGTCACTGAAGTGCTCCTATGGCCCACACTTCCTACAAAGTCCTCCAATTTTGTCTGTGTGTGTCTGTGTGTGTCTGTGTGTGTCTGTGTGTGTCTGTGTGTGTCTGTGTGTGTCTGTGTGTGTCTGTGTGTGTCTGTGTGTGTCTGTGTGTGTCTGTGTGTGTCTGTGTGTGTCTGTGTGTGTGTGTTTAGGCCCAGTTAAAGGATCAGTTGCGTGATGTAGATGAACTGAGAGCAGCGAGAGATGCAGCACTGAACAGCGCCAAAGAGAACGAGCGCAAACTCAAGAGTCTGGAGGCTGAAAACATGCAGTTACATGAGGTTGGTCTGTCTGTCTGTCTCTCGGTACATGGTGGGGGTGTGTGTGTGTGTGTGTGTGTGTGTGTGTGTGTGTGTGAGAGAGAGTTTGGGAAACCTGCTGTTTTATTTATTTATTTATTTATTTATTTCCCCTCTGTATTCCACCTTTTGTTCTGTTAAAGCTTTACTCGTTATGTCAGTAAATAGTGACCAGGAGAAGTGTGGTGTTGGTGACCGGGGGGAGGGGGAGATCTCGCTTGGACACAAACTGCCTGTGTAATTGTGCAGTGGGGCAGGTAACCTGGGACGGGGCAGGTAACCTGGGACTGGACAATGAGACAAACAGGACTTTCCCAAAATTAAGATCACTCCATCAGTGATCAGTGAGGAGCAAGAAGAAGAAACCAGTGGCAGTTTTTACCCTTTAATTCCCCTAAACTGGAGTCGGCACTAAAGCACTGCACTGTGTCACAGGGATAAGTGTCAGAGCTGCTGGGACACGAGACAGTCCAGTATAAGTCTCCCATTCGTGTGTGTGTGTGTGTAGGATCTGTCTGCAGCTGATCGCAGTAAGAAGCAGATTCAGCAGGAGAGAGATGATCTGCATGATGAAGTGACCAGCTGTAACTCCAAGATGTAAATGAGGCTTTAATTTCACAATTTATTTAATCTAATTTTTTCTTCTGTAAATTTTTTATCTTTGAAATTTTATGGCTTTCGTGTGTGTGTGTGTGTGTGTGTGTGTGTGTGAGGTCTGTGATGAATGACGAGAAGCGGAAGTTGGAGGCTCGTATCGCTCAGCTGGAGGAGGAGCTTGATGAGGAACAGTGCAGCATAGAACTTGTTAATGACCAACTGAAGAAAGCAAACACACAGGTACACACACACACACGGGTATACACAGGTACACACACACACACACACACGCACAGGTACACACACGCACACGGGTATATACACAGGTACACACACGCACAGGTACACACACGCACACGGGTATATACACAGGTACACACACGCACAGGTACACACACGCACACGGGTATATACACAGGTACACACACGCACAGGTACACACATGCACACGGGTATATACACAGGTACACACACGCACAGGTACACACATGCACACGGGTATATACACAGGTACACACACGCACAGGTACACACACGCACACGGGTATATACACAGGTACACACACACACACGCACAGGTACACACACGCACACGGGTATATACACAGGTACACACACGCACAGGTACACACACGCACACGGGTATATACACAGGTACACACACGCACAGGTACACACACGCACACGGGTATATACACAGGTACACACACGCACAGGTACACACACGCACACGGGTATATACACAGGTACACACGCACAGGTACACACACGCACACGGGTATATACACAGGTACACACACACACGCACAGGTACACACACGCACACGGGTATATACACAGGTACACACACACACGCACAGGTACACACACGCACACGGGTATATACACAGGTACGCACAGGTACACACATGCACAGGTACACACACGCACACGGGTATATACACAGGTACACACACACACAGGTACACACACGCACAGGTACACACACACACACGGGTATATACACAGGTACACACACACACGGGTATATACACAGGTACACACATGGGTATATACACAGGTACACACACACACACACACACGGGTATATACACAGGTACACACACACACACGGGTATATACACAGGTACACACACACACACGGGTATATACACAGGTACACACGCACAGGTACACACACACACACACAGGTATATACACAGGTACACACACACACACGGGTATATACACAGGTACACACACGCACAGGTACACACATGGGTATATACACAGGTACACACACACACACACACACACGGGTATATACACAGGTACACACACACACGCGCACAGGTACACACACGCACAGGTACGCACACGGGTATATACACAGGTACACACACACACACGGGTATACACAGGTACACACACACACACACGCACAGGTACACACGCACACGGGTATATACACAGGTACACACACACACACGGGTATATACACAGGTACACACACGCACAGGTACACACATGGGTATATACACAGGTACACACACACACACACACACACACACACACGGGTATATACACAGGTACACACACACACGCGCACAGGTACACACACGCACAGGTACGCACACGGGTATATACACAGGTACACACACACACGCGCACAGGTACACACATGCACAGGTACACACATGCACAGGTACACACACGCACAGGTACACACACGCACACGGGTATATACACAGGTACACACACACACAGGTACACACACGCACAGGTACACACACACACACGGGTATATACACAGGTACACACACACACACGGGTATATACACAGGTACACACACGCACAGGTACACACATGGGTATATACACAGGTACACACACACACACACACACACACACACGGGTATATACACAGGTCTGTTTGGATTTAATAAACAGGTCTTCATTTCTTGGTCCTGCAGTTTTTGGTATCCTTTTTGTTGTCAAATGCTGCTGTTTAGTAAGTAAGTGTGTGTGTGTGTGTGTGTGTCTAGGTGGACACACTGAGCACAGAACTAGCAGGTGAGCGTAGCGCGGCTCAGAAGAGTGAGACGGCTCGACAGCAGCTGGAGAGACAGAATAAGGACCTGAAGGCCAAACTGCAGGAGCTTGAAGGCTCGATCAAATCCAAGTTCAAGTCCAGTATCGCAGCTCTGGAGGCCAAAATCCTACAGCTGGAGGAACAGCTGGAGCAGGAGAACAAGTAGGACACACAAACACGTTAATTAAGCAACAACAGAATCATAACTGTATTAACTGTGTGTGTGTGTGTCAGGGATAAACAGCAGACTTCTAAGGTGGTGCGGCGTACGGAGAAGAGACTGAAGGAGGTTCTGCTGCAAGTGGAGGACGAGAAACGCAACAGTGAGCAGTTTAAAGACCAGGTGAGAGTCAGTGAACGTTCTCACACCATGTAACTAGGATGAGTCACGTTTCTCCAAAGTGCAGATCTAAACACCTCACACACACACGCACACACACGCACATACAATCAACTACACACCAGTACACACACATCAGCCCAATGAAAGTCTGATTATTGCGCTCACAAGGACATGAGGTTTGTGGTTTGTTTACACAGGACACTGTTCCACATCGATGGGCAGTCAGGAACTGTGGGATTTAGCCGTGTGTCTGAAAATAAACCTCACCTGAGGCTCAGCGTTTAAATCTCAGTCCACTTTGTTTACCAGGGAGCTGACGTTAGACAGTAAGGGAGGGAAGTGTAGGACTGTACAGGTTAGCGTGCAGCCTTACTGTTACCTGTCTCGTACATCACCGGTGTCACTTCCTGTGATGGAGGACAGTCTGCTGCTGTCTAGACCCCTGAATCTCGCCCCTATACAACCTGCAGTTCAGAGGTTTTGGTGAACAGCTGGATAAAGACTGAGTAATGAAGGTTAGAGACCAGAGTTGTATTTGACGGAGATGATTAATCTGTGCTGCCATTCAGGATGTCGCCATGTTGGAAATGAATTAATCACTAAAGCCAGTTACAGCAGGTGATGAATCACTTGTGTTTAATGTGCAGAGACTCACTGATTCCTCTACACACTTTTTCTCCTGTAACGTGTTTCTTAGCACTTTAAGCCGAACCCTGTGTGTGTGTGTGTGTGTAGATGGAGAAGGCTAACTCGCGCCTGAAACAGATGAAGCGTCAGTTGGAGGAGGCAGAGGAAGAAGCGACACGCGCTAACGCCTCCCGCAGGAAGTTACAGAGAGAGCTGGAGGACGCCACTGAGGCCAGCGACGCCATGAACCGTGAAGTCAGCACGCTGAAGAGCAAACTCAGGTACAGACACACACTCGGTCACAACCAGCTCTAAAATAATGTCAGGAAAAACGTTTAAAGATCTTGTGGCATCCGTGTAATCTGTATACTGTCTAAACACCCTGACAGGCGTGGTGGTGGTGGTGATTTCACCCTCAACGTGCGACGTGTGGTCCGTGGTGGCTTGGACGGCGATGAGGACATGGACTTGACCAGTGAGACATCAGAGACCACACCAGAGTAACACCTGCAGAAATCACCACCTTCACCCCTCCCGTAATCCACATTTTCACACAACAGTAAAACTAACATCGAGTTCCAGATGTTAAACATTTAAATAACTCTGGGCCAAAGCAGTTGCCAGATCCTTCAATTTGCCTACAGAGTTCAAGTACAGGGAGTTTATCTTTAAAGCGCTTTTAAGTCAATACTTTTGCAGAAAATGTTTTTCTACCATTTTGAGGTTTTGTTTTTGCTGCATTAGGTTTGCACTGATTTTCACCACAGGGTCATCAGCTTTTACTCACCATCACAGTGTTGCACTTAGTTGTTAAACTGATCATCTGCTAAACAGAGATTTAATAAATATAATTATTAACTTTAATCCATCCTGCACATTGAACAGGTTAGACTGGGAGAAAGTACACTGGGTTCAGGTACTGTGGGTTGCCAGATTAGTGAAACCTACACTTTGCATTATAGTATGCTAATGCTAAATACCCGTAGCTTTGTAGATTAAAACACTTGTTAAAGATTTAGTGTTTTTTTTTTAATCAGGTTTCTGTTAAAGATGGAAAAACAAGTGGATTTTGAGGTTTTTTTCCTTAATATTCATTTTCTGTGTGTTGACTATTTTATTTGTCTCAGTATTCCGACCTGTTTTACACCCTTTGCTCTGGAGGTCTGGTGACTTCGTCACTGCAGTGTGATTATTTTTAACAGCATTTCCTTTTGTAACTTGTTTGGAGCATTTTGCATTTTTATATCACAACAAATTATTAAAGATACTGCACATGAAGCATCTCATTTGTTTTTTGTTTTCTTTTGTGTCTCAATCTGTATTTTAATTAAAATTTTTCTTTACCAAAATTATAAATCTATATTATCTACTTTATATATAAAATATCTAAATAAATTTGTTTAACATGAAAGTGTCAAAAACTGAATAAATAAATAAGGAAGTACTTCTCCCCCCTCCATGGTTATTAAATATTATGAAATCTAAAGTAAAATAATTTGAATGGTTAACATCGTTAGTAATGGCGCGTTCTTATTGGTCCGTGTATTTAATTGGACACTGTGTGTGTTTGCGACGCTTCTCCACCAGAGGGCGCCACGTATTAGATGTGTGATTGCGACGCTTCTCCACCAGAGGGCGCCACGTATTAGATGTGTGTTTGCGACGCTTCTCCACCAGAGGGCGCCACGTATTAGATGTGTGTGTTTGCGACGCTTCTCCACCAGAGGGCGCCACGTACTAGATGTGTGATTGCGACGCTTCTCCACCAGAGGGCGCCACGTACTAGATGTGTGGCTTAGGGGCGCCCCAGCTACAGTATAAGAACCGGATTAAACCGGTTATATACTGGAAGGACGCGGAGTGAAGCGTTTGCGCGTGCGCAGAGCGGATATACCCGCCGCGCGTGTGACAGTTTGCGCATGCGCCTTGCCGGTAAAGTGCCGTTCGCTCTCAGTACATAAGTTTATTATATTATTAATACTTATATTAAAAGCTCCAACGTTTCCGGTCACTTTATGTTTAAGCTCCAACGTTTCCGGTCACGGACTTTATGTGAGTTATTAAGCTGAACGGGGAGGTTTACTGTAATACTGTGACTTTAGCACCTAGCTGTTAGCTTTAGCTCTTTACTGCTACATTATGTTTATTTTGACATGAGTGTGGAGCTGTGATGATCACCTGCTCACCTTCATCATCATCGTCATCATCATCATCATCATCATCAGCTCTTAATCAGGGACCAACTCGGGTAAGGATGAGACTACCTGTAAAATCTCTCACCTCACTCAGTCACACACACACACACACACACACACACACACACACACACACACACACACACACACACACACACTCTTACACCCTTACACCTCACTCAGTCACACTCACACACACTCTTACACTCACACACTCTTACACCTCACTCAGTCACACTCACACACTTTACACACTCACACACTTTACACACTCACACTTTACACCCTCACACCTCACACTTTACACACTCACACCTCACACTTTACACACTCACACTTTACACCCTCACACCTCACACTTTACACACTCACACTTTACACA
>NC_062522.1:34078779-34086279 GCF_022655615.1 Tachysurus fulvidraco | reverse complement strand
TGTGTGTGTGCGTGCGTGTGTGTCTGCATGTGTATGAGTATTTCTTGTCCTTAAATTTATTTGACTATGATGCCATTATTCTTGGCATATATGTTGTTTTTCTCATAGAAGTGTGTGTTTGTGTCTGTGTGTCTCTTTGTGTCTGTGTGGGTGTGTGTCTCTTTGTGTGTGTGTGTGTATCTCAGAATTTGGATCGTCAGGTCTGGCTCCTCTGCTGAATTTTACTTGTGGAGTGTTTGCTGGGATTTTGGCATCTGTAGTGACGCAGCCAGCTGACGTGGTCAAAACACACATGCAGATAAATCCAACCCACTACTGCACAACACGTTACGCACTGCAAGCCATCTACACTGTAAGTAACACACACACAATACCATTTATATATATATATATAATGTATGTGTCTGTATATAAAATGATTTAATATTGTAATAACACTGTCTCTCTTTTATCTCTCGCTTTCTTAGGAACATGGAGTCAGAGGTTTTTTCTGTGGTGCTGTTCCACGCTCATTGAGGAGAACGCTGATGGCTGCAATGGCCTGGACTGTGTATGAACAACTTATGGCACTTATGGGACTTAAATCCTGAAAACACACACACACAATCAATCCCAAAGGAAACACTTTCTCAGCACACTCCTTGAGATATTGACCCACAGCCAATTAGGTGAATAAACTCTAATTCTATAGCCTACGTGATGAAACAAGCTCCACCCACTATTGTGTCATTGAGAAGACTCCGCCTCCGTGTTCTTGCACCCACTCCTGCTGTTACTCCAGAAGCTACACTCCTATGTCCATGATATAAGGCTGTAAACTATATAAATTATATACTAACTAACCATTAAAAGAATGTTATTTTTTAATAATAGGACAGACAATTGCTTCTAGAAATGAGACAGCTGTGGATTCACATCTGATCTCACACTTCATTAACTTTATTATTCTTCTTAATAATATTATTATTATTATTATTAAAGAATATTGTGTGTTGTGAAAAGAACCTGTTTTTGTGTTGCAGTGTATATTTGTGTGTATAACCTGTGTATAGTGTACAGTGTGTATTAGTGTGTATAACCTGTGTACAGTGTGTATAACCTGTGTACAGTGTGTATTAGTGTGTATAACCTGTGTACAGTGTGTATAACCTGTGTACAGTGTGTATTAGTGTGTATAGTGTACAGTGTTTATTTAGACTGGAATCACGTTATAGTTTGTGAATGCACTTTAATTCAGGAGGTGTATAAAGTCCATGTTCACTCCGTAAACACCAACACACACAAAAGTGTTCTCTCATTTCTGCAGTAACAAACTGCAGCTTGTGTTCAGAGACTTTTTCCTGGTGGTTTACTTTATCTTGCTGATATCTACTGATAACGCTGTGCCTCCTGTGATGTTTACTTGTCAATAAATTTGTCTAGTTTTTTAGACATCTTCATGTCTGCTTTATTTTACTCACCTTCGAGTCTTAGTTATTAAATTGTCTCAAAATTGTTCGGTCTAAAATATTTTTGTTTTGTATCCTCCTGTACAACAGGGGGCGGTGCCGAGCGCAAGGTTTCTGTGGCGCTATATAAGTGACGTAATTTCCTCTGAGTGTCTCTTTTTGCCGTGAGGTAAAGATCTCCATACGGCGTTGTCTCGTGGTGAGTTCTGTTTGATCGTTTAATGTTTATTTTAAAGCTGCATCGTCACCAAACTCACTCTAAATGTGGTTTAACATGTTCCCTGTGAGGTTACATCATATTTCGGTGTTTTCGTCTGTGCCTTTTCCTGATATTACTTGTTAAAATTAGGCCTAACGTGCTGTTCTCGCGCTCGTGCCGTTAGCACGTTAGCTTAGCGGAGCTCGTGCCGTTAGCTGTTAAGTAAAATTTTAACACTTAATGTTTGAGACTTTTATCTTCGCTTTTGCAATAAAAACTCATTTTATTTAGTACCGTGACACTTTTTGACATATAACCTGCTTTGTGGCGGTTATTAAAGGATAAGTTTACTTACGTTATAAATTGAGTTTTTTTAAATATATATTTATATTTGAGTTCATTCGAAACGCTTTAATTTCCTCGTCTATTTATTGAAGTTCGCGTGAGACACTAAACTAATCTGGATTTTAACTCTAATATTTATTACATTTCCAGCCTTTAGCAGACTCTTATCCAGAGTGAATTACATTCTCATGTTTATACAGCTGAGGGTTAAGGGTCTTGTTCAGGGGCCTAACAGTGACAGCCTGGTGGAGCTGGGATTCAAACACACAACCTTCCCATTGGTAGCCCAACACCTTAAGCACCAGGCTACCACACCATGTGTTGTCCTGCTATACAGGCTGATTAAATACTCTGGGTCCCAAATACTCTGGGTCCTATGGAAATATCCAGTGATCCAGACTGGACCTCTAGGGGAAGTTCATTCCACCTCCTCGGTGCAGAACAGGAGTCTTGTAGTAAACTTGCTTCCTACCCCGAGAGATGGAGGGAGCAGTGCTGTAGATCTGAGGGTGTGGTGTGCAGTGTGAGGAGTGATGAGGGAGATGGTCCGTTTTTGGCTTTTTAGGCAATCAATGTTTTGAAACCGTGCTCAAATGGAGGGAGTGCATCAGTGTTGACTAGTTTTAAAGTGGGTGTGAATGTCAGTGTAAAAAAAAAATTGCCCTTTTGTAGTATGATTGGGATTTGAGTGTCAGTTGTTAGTGCACACTGTTAGAGCTCAACACCAATGTTGGTGTTCGGGTGTCGGAGGTGTGCTAAAGTGAGTCGGCCGGGTTTTCGCTAACACCATGAGGACGTGCCGTCCTATGACTGGGGTTTGATAGTGACCTGAGCCACATTTAGTCACTAACTGAATTCTGAGGCATTGACCTTTTTAAACCTGCATCTCTAACTTCTGTCTTCTGTTCAGCTCTCCCACTGAACTCGTTGCACAGGGAAAGTGGTCACGATGTCCGGAGGTCTGGATGTCCTTCAGATGAAGGAGGAGGATGTGCTCAAGTTCCTCGCTGCAGGAACCCATCTGGGTGGAACAAACTTGGACTTCCAGATGGAGCAGTATGTCTACAAGAGAAAAAGTGACGGTGAGAGACCTGTCTGTGCTGTATCATCAGTATGGGTGGCATCCTTTAGTGTAATATGCACAGATTATTCGATCTGATGTATAAGGATGAAGTTCTATTAGTGGCTATCATAGTGTAACTTAATTTTTAGGGTTCAGCTTGGAGAGAAATGTTAGATTCAGTTCTCTGCTGAAAGCTGGAGTCTTTGGGTTAATGGATGCAAATGTATTCTCTTGTAGGCATTTACATCATCAACCTGAAGAAAACTTGGGAAAAGCTGCTGTTGGCTGCTCGTGCCATTGTTGCCATTGAGAACCCTGCTGACGTTTGTGTCATTTCTTCCCGGAACACTGGCCAGGTACATACTAGCCCCTCAAAGGGAGAGTATTTGTTGGTGCACACTGTTAGAGCTCATCACCAATGTTGGTGTTCGGGTGTCGGAGGTGTGCTAAAGTGAGTCGGCTGGGCTTTCGCTAACACCATGAGGACGTGCCGTCCTATGACTGGGGTTTGATAGTGACCTGAGCCACATTATACATTTTGTAAAATTCTGAAGTTGTTTAATGGATTGCAATGTGCTTAGATCCACTGTGATTTCTAGTGTCTGGAAATGTGTGCAAGGTTTTTATTCCAGACTTAAACTGACCTTCTGATTGTCCCTTTCAGAGGGCAGTGCTCAAGTTTGCCTCTGCCACTGGTGCCACCACCTTTGCTGGACGCTTCACACCCGGTACATTCACCAATCAGATTCAGGCTGCTTTCAGGGAGCCCCGCCTCCTGATTGTTACTGATCCTCGTGCTGACCATCAGCCGCTGACAGAGGCTTCTTATGTGAACATCCCCACCATTGCTCTTTGCAACACTGACTCTCCCCTCAGATATGTTGATATTGCCATCCCCTGCAACAACAAGGTACAGACCTATAAGCCATAGCCCTCAAATTCAGTCCTTCTGGGACTTCCTGTGTTCTCATGTTCTAATTTGTGTAGGGTCCTCACTCTGTGGGTCTGATGTGGTGGATGTTGGCCCGTGAGGTGTTGAGGATGCGTGGCACTATTTCCCGTGAACATCCGTGGGAAGTGATGCCTGATCTGTACTTCTACAGAGATCCTGAGGAGGTGAGCGTTTATATTTGTCCACCTCCATTTTTCCAAAATTTTAGGACACTATTTTTAATGTAGGTAGTGTTCTCTCCAATCATTGGGTTTGTGGTGTTTGTTCTGTCTCTTGTGCAGATTGAGAAGGAGGAGCAGGCTGCAGCAGAGAAGGCTGTTGGGAAGGAGGAGTTCCAGGGTGAGTGGTCTGCTCCTGTTGCTGAGATCACTCAGCTGGAAGTACCTGACTGGTCTGAGGGTGTGCAGGTCCCATCAGTACCTATACAGCAGTTTGCTGCTGGCATAGAGGGTAAGAGCCTTAAACACTGCTGAACACTATGAGGCTTTAATTCTTCTTTTAGTACCAAGCTGAACTTTATGGACTTTAATCCCTTTAGGTTATCATTGATATTCACTTCCCTTACTATCACTTTAACCATTTATTGTCTATTTCTTCTCTTCATTTTCTCATCTTTTGTCCCATTTGTTCGTTTTTTCCCCTGGGGAAAAAACCCTTTTTTTTTAAGTTCTGCTGTAATGTACTCTTATTCATACAGTCTTTGGGAAATTGGCCTTCATTTCTAACCTTTTCTTTCCACCACTCTTCCAGCTGCTGCTAAGCCCGGGCCCACGACTGAGGGTTATTCCGGTAGGTTTTTTTGCTAGTCCTTTATATTGATGTACATTTTCTTAACACTGACTTGAAATTGAATGTGTAATTAATTCACAGAGGACTGGAGCGCACAGCCTGCCACTGAGGATTGGAGCGCAGCCCCCACTGCTCAGGCTGGAGACTGGGGTGGCTCCACTGCAGAGTGGTCTTAAACACCAGCTTGTGTTAATGTTCAGCCAATAAACATGATGGCTTCATTAGTGTTGTCTTGTCTTTTCATTTACATTTGTTATTGTATTTAAGTGTACTGATTCTGTATAGGAAGGATCACAATACTGACATAGAATAGAATCAAGTTTCTCTTTTCAACTGTTTTAAAGAACTGCTAAAAACAAATTTCCATTGGTTTTGGTTCATTACAAGGTAACGGTAATAAAGTATAATTTAATGAAGTCCTTAAGGCACATCTTATGATCTCAGTTTATAAATGTAGGGACTTGTTTGTAAAGCCAATAGGTTTTCTACAGTAACTACAATTCTTAAATTTGAAATTAATACAAAATTTAACTTAAACTTGAAAATCCGTTACTGATGAAAAGTCCAGATCCTTACTTCAGTAGTTAAGCATAAAATCTAATTTACTTGGGTAATATTTTTCAATAAAGAATTAACTGCTGCTGTGTATTTTATTCAATTCGTGTATTTGTATTCCGCATTTAACAGTTGATGTCTCAAAGCAGCATTACAGATCCAATGTAAAACAAAAGTGTAATTTAAAGATTATTAGATATAAATGTGTATGTATTTATCCCCGATGAGCAAGTCTGAGGTCACTTGGGTGACTGGGGAGGAAAAACTCCCTTAGATGGTAAAGGAAGGAACCTTGAGAGGAACCAGACTCAAAGGGGAACCTCATCCTCATCTGGGTGACACTGGGGGTGTGATTATATAACCTCATCCTCATCTGGGTGACACTGGGGGTGTGATTATATATATATATATATATATATATATATACAGTCTGATAAATGTTGTATCTACATTTAAACTGGGAAACAGTTTCGCCTTCGTTCCACACAATATGCTCCATAAAAGGGAGATTTGCCTTTTCCTGCAGATTGTGATATGATAGTAAGAATTTTAAAATGACATCCCTGTAACAGGATAACTGTTACAACACTATCAGGAAGATAATAAAAATTAATAAGGATGCATTACAATAGTCCAGTCTAGAGGTCATTTTTATTATAATTACTATTTTGTCCTCTTTTGTTTCTATACTTTTGTAAAGCTGCTTAGAGACCATCCATCCATCCATCCATCCATCTTCTACTGCTTATCCGGGGACGGGTCGCGGGGGCAGCAGACTAAGCAGGGATGCCCAGACTTCCCTCTCCCCAGACTCTTCCTCTAGCTCTTCTGGGGGAATACTAAGGTGTTCCCAGGCCAGCCGAGAGACATAGTCCCTCCAGCGGGTCCTAGGTCTTCCCCGGGGCCTCCTCCCGGTTGGACATGCTCGGAACACCTCCCCAGGGAGGCGTCCAGGAGGCATCCGGAACAGATGCCCGAACCACCTCAGCTGACTCCTCTCGATGTGGAGGAGCAGCGGCTCTACTCTGAGCTCCTCCCGAGTGACCGAACTCCTCACCCTATCTGCTTAAACACAATGGGAATGAAAAGTTTGATACAAATAAATTGAATTGAAATATAATACAATTCTGCTGCTCATTGTGTCTCAGTAGTTAATTTTCCTGCACTAGAGTTTTCACTTATCCAACTAATTTATTCGTGTGCTATTTTTGTTTACAAAAAAAAAACCTCGCTCGTTAAAAAGAATGCAAAACGTTAATCACCCCAGATGGGACTCGAACCCACAATCCCTGGCTTAGGAGGCCAGTGCCTTATCCATTAGGCCACTGGGGCTGTACAAATGCAGAAGGCCCATCAGCTCCTTTTATAGTTAGATAAAGATAAAGATCGCTATTGTACACTATTGTATGTATTATATATTATATCATTTTTTTATCTTGTCCTTGATGTCGCTAAAGTGCATTAATATCAAACAAGTATTTAAAATCGTCAAAAAAAATTCTGCCGGAAATAGCTGTTACCTGGCAACGATGTGTTGTCGTAGCATGGCTAAGAGCAATTGCTTGCTAGCAGCTAGCATCACTAGCCGAAAGCGTTAGTGTTCAACGCCACATCGAAGAAATAAACATTAAATATATTATTATTTAGGTGTTTTGTGTTTTACAGTAAAAATCTGGACACAGATAGTTGTAGCTTAGTTTAACTTTCGGCGATGTGATTTATTAGCAATATGTTATGTAGTTAGTAGCTGACGAGAAGCTGTAACCGTTTAATATTTACACATCTGTATGTTATATATTTTATATATTATTTTGGTGGAGAATTGATCGTTTTTTATTGACAGCGATAAAAATGGTGAGTACACAATGTACTGCTTACAGGAAAGGAAACTATCGGTTTATTTCTTAATAAATACAAATAAATAAACTGAGTTTAAACATCGGGATCAAATATAAGAAATGCATCACATTAATAAGAACAGGTTAAAATGTCCTGACTGTAGTTTTATTGTGTGAACGCTCATATTTCTGTGTCTCTGCTCCATCGTTTCTGTTTCCTTCCTTTTACACCAGTTTGCTAATCATTATAATATTATGTGTAGTAAAGAACAGCATGTTCCACTCGGATCTGTTAGAGTTCCATTTAATGT
>NC_062522.1:34068779-34071279 GCF_022655615.1 Tachysurus fulvidraco | reverse complement strand
TGTATGAATATTACTAATACACCTTGAATTAGATGGTTAGGGTTAGGGTTAGATAATTATAGGTTAGGGTTAGGGTTAGATAACTAGGGTTAGGGTCAGATAACCATAAGTAACCCTAGATTCTCTAACTGTTAGGGTTAGGGTTAGATAACTAGGGTTAGGGTCAGGTAAGCATAGGGTTAGATAACTAGGGTTAGGGTTAGGTAACCATAGGTAACCCTAGGGTTAGGGTTAGATACTGGGGTTAGGGTCAGGTAAGCATAGGGTTAGATAACTAGGGTTAGGGTTAGGTAACCATAGGTAACCCTAGGGTTAGGGTTAGGAGTTGGGGTTAGGGTTAGGGGGTTAGGTAACCATAAGTAACCCTAGGGTTAGGGTTAGATAGCTAGGGTTAGGGTCAGAGGGTTAGGTAACCATAAGTAACCCTAGAGTTAGGGTTAGATAACTATGGTTAGGGTTAAACGGTTAGGGTCAGATAACGATAGGGTTAAATAATTAGGGTTAGGGTCAGATAGCCATAGGGTTAGATAATTAGGGTCAGGTAACCATAGGTTAGGGTTAGGGTCAGGTAACCATAGGTAACCCTAGGGTTAGGGTCAGGTAAGCGTAGGTAACCATAGGTTAGGGTTAGGGTCAAGTAAACATATGTAACCCTAGGGTTAGGGTCAGGTAACCATAGGTTAGGGTTAGGGTCAGGTAACCATAGGTAACCCTAGGTTAGGGTTAGGTAACCATTGGTAACCCTAGGGTTAGGGTTAGGGTCAGGTAACCATGGGTTAGGGTTAGGGTCAGGTAACCTAGGGTTAGGGTTAGGGTCAGGGTCAGGGTTAGGGTTGGGGTTAGGGTCAGGTAACCATAGGTAACCCTAGGGTTAGGGTTAGGGTTAGGTAACCATAGGTAACCCTAGGTTAGGGTTAGGGTCAGGTAACCATAGGTAACCATAGGTTAGGGTTAGGGTCAGGTAACCCTAGGTTAGGGTTAGGGTCAGGTAAGCGTAGGTAACCCTAGGTTAGGGTTAGGGTCAGGTAAGCGTAGGTAACCATAGGTTAGGGTTAGGGTCAGGTAACCATAGGTAACCCTAGGTTAGGGTTAGGGTCAGGTAACCATAGGTAACCATAGGTTAGGGTTAGGGTCAGGTAACCATAGGTTAGGGTTAGGGTCAGGTAACCATAGGTAACCATAGGTTAGGGTTAGGGTCAGGTAACCATAGGTAACCATAGGTTAGGGTTAGGGTCAGGTAACCCTAGGGTTAGGGTTAGGGTCATGTAACCTTAGGTAACCCTAGGTTAGGGTTAGGGTCAGGTAACCATAGGTAACCATAAGTTAGGGTTAGGGTCAGGTAACCATAGGTAACCATAAGTTAGGGTTAGGGTCAGGTAACCATAGGTAACCATAGGTTAGGGTTAGGGTCAGGTAACCATAGGTTAGGGTTAGGGTCAGGTAACCATAGGTAACCATAGGTTAGGGTTAGGGTCAGGTAACCCTAGGGTTAGGGTTAGGGTCAGGTAACCCTAGGGTTAGGGTTAGGGTCAGGTAACCCTAGGGTTAGGGTTAGGGTCATGTAACCTTAGGTAACCCTAGGTTAGGGTTAGGGTCAGGTAACCCTAGGGTTAGGGTTAGGGTCAGGTAACCATAGGTAACCATAGGTTAGGGTTAGGGTCAGGTAACCATAGGTAACCATAAGTTAGGGTTAGGGTCAGGTAACCCTAGGGTTAGGGTTAGGGTCATGTAACCTTAGGTAACCATAGGTTAGGGTTAGGGTCATGTAACCTTAGGTAACCCTAGGGTTAGGGTTAGGGTCATGTAACCTTAGGTAACCATAGGTTAGGGTTAGGGTCAGGTAACCATAGGTAACCATAGGTTAGGGTTAGGGTCAGGTAACCATAGGTAACCATAGGTTAGGGTTAGGGTCAGGTAACCTTAGGTAACCCTAGATTCTCTAACTGTTCGTGTTCTGTGATGCACTTTATTATTATTGTAATAAATATTTCATTAGTTTTAGACATACAGCACTAATGACACTGTTGTTCTCTAAGCAGTACGTTAATAGTAACAATAAAACCTTATAATAATCTCTGGATTAAATCAGAAATGATTCACTATGATGTTAAAAAGTAAAATAAACTAACGGAATGAATGAGGGGAGATTACTTCCGGTTCCGGTACATGACACAATCACGTCGGCACGTTTCTATAAACATCAAGAAGGGGCGTGTATTTGTTCACGTGCGCTCGCTCATGATTGGACGCGCTGCTGCCTCACTTCCGTACTGATGCCCTGAGAAGCCATTTCGCGCATGCGCAGTTAGTTCCTCCGTCTTAATTTTATTTACTCTTCTCCAAAAATCCAAGATGGCTGTTGTGAGTGAAGAAGCTTCCCTCAGTGCAGTTAGTCACCGAACATGAGCACGTTACCGCGTCGCCAGCCTGGAGGAGTGGGGCATTGTTTATAAACAGAACCTTTATCAGACTATCTGCTTGTGTTTAGAGAAGTTAGTGT